>NW_026897041.1:0-274575 GCF_033153095.1 Gastrolobium bilobum | reverse complement strand
GACGAATACATGCTACATAACATTACCATTGCTTCTGAAAGTATTTTTTATTTTGCAAAATTACGTTTTTACTTGAATTCTCGTGCTTTTTAAAAAATGAAAATTATAATAAATTCAAAAATAATAAAAACTAGTCCAATCCAAACGGACCCTAGTCTACTGCATTGTTGAAGAAGGCACGTATTTGGAGTAATATAAGGTCCAATAAAAGTTAAAGTTACGGTCAGGTGGATAAGGAACAAATACTATCTGTATTCAAATATTGTGCACAATGTGCTAATAATTATTTCTATCCATGAAATAAATTAACTTAAGCTATAATTCAAATTAAATTATTTTATGTTGCATGTGATTGTGAATTCTTTTTGTTATCAGTATTCTAATTATTTTTTTGTGATATATACATAACTATTGAAAATCAATTCAAAATTTATTTTTAAAAATTCAGCGAAGATATAATTTTTTTATTTTCAAATTTTTTATTAAGTAATTTTATTTATTTTAATATATTTTATTCTTTCAAAACTAATTTTTTTAATAATTCCAAAAAAAAAACCCATGGAAAAAAGTGTAAAAATTATTTTTAAAAACATTATATCATAAAAGATAACTTTTATTTATGGGTCATGATTATTTTACATCAGTATAAATTATACTTAAAATTTTAATCGCTGATCATTTTTATATCTAATGATTCTAATTTATTAGATATACAAGTCATTATATACAAGCAAATTAATGACCAAAATTTAATATAAAATTTTTTATTACACTTACAAGAATAGTCCGCCTCTCTATTTATGTCATGTCCTTTACACTATCTAATTTAGACTTAGAAAATAAGATAATATAATCTTCAACCTCAACATCGACAACACCTTTAATACAAGCTAAATGAAATTTGTGATATATGAACTCAGTGATAAATAAGAAGAGATTAAAAAATAAAATGAAATAAATAATAAATAAATAAATAAATAAAAATAAAAATTGGGAAAGGAGAAATAAGATAAAAGACAAAAAGGAGAAAAAAGAGACAGGGAGATTGAAGAGAAAAAAGACTAAAAAGAAATCATGTGCAACATAGGAATAACAACAAGTTTAACCTTTCACCTTATTTATAACTTTTATTCATTTATAACTTTTCTGCGTTCCGTCCTAATAAGATAATATAATCTTATTATACTAATTATTTATTCCACATCAAATATAGCATAATACATGCTTTTATCATATCATATCTTATCCTTCAAACCATCCCAAATTGTATTTTGCAAAAAGAAAGAGAAAAATGCTCTGATGTGCATGTTGGACTCGCAACTCAATATCCTAGGTTTCACTTAATTCGAATTAGTAATTATTTGAATAGATCTCACAAAATCAGGAGATTTCCATGTTTTTATCATACCATATCCTCCAAACTATCCCAAATTGTACTTTGCAACCAGTAAGTGGAAAGAAAGAGAAAAATGATCTGACTGCATATTGGATTCGCAACTCAATATCCGAGGTTTCACTTCATTTAAATTAGTAATTATTTGAATAGATCTCACAAAATCAGGAGATTTCCAACTAATCCCTATCACGATTGTAATTCCCCCAATCTCCCAATAAATGCAAATAATTATTTTTTGATTTGAATTAGTAATTATTTGGTAGTAATGTACATTTTTCTACGAGCCGTGAGGTGAGAGGAGAGAGCGAACTATTCTTTCCCGTTCACTAAAAAAGAAGAGTAATGTACAATTTTGTTATGAAGTGAACCAAAAAATTTATATCAGCATCATGCAAACGTTATCACGGATAATCAGAAAGATGGCAAGCAATCAGTGTGTGTACAACTAATACATCAAATAAACTTGTACTCATATATATTATGGGTTTATTTTTTCTAAAGTTACTTTAGATAACTTTATCTAATGTTCACCAAAACGACGTCGTTTTAGGACGAAAATCATGGTTGTTTTGTAATTTTAATTTATGTCAAGGATATAATAGTCTTTATCATTCTAATTTTTTAATTTTTCAACCCCAAAACGACGTCGTTTCGATGAACATTAGACAAAATTATCTAAAATAACATTAGATACTTTTTTCCCATATATTATTACTTATGGATTAAATCGTATCGACACGTTAATGAGACGCAAAATTTGTAAATTTTCTTTCCACCAGTTCACTCTATCATTATTGTTATTATTTCTTTTTTGCGTGAGCAAATGGATAATTTTTTTTCATGATATTAAACTAAAAATTGAGGTACAGAAGCAATTAAAGTCAAGTTTAAGCTGAACAAATTCATTACGGATACAAAACTAGATGAGAACGTACGAATCTCATAACTCGGAATTCGACAATTGGCCATTTTCTGTGATAGCTTCCAAGTTCCAGCCTCTGAAAAAAAGAACTAATTAACACAAAAACTATATTGAATCAACCGAGAAAAACTAAATTTACATAGCATTGTCACCTTTCTGTTGCTTCTCTTTTCAATTCTTTTATGTGTGTGTCAAGTGAAGTACACGCAACACTGATGTCTATATTTTTCTGACAGAGCTCCCTCCATTGCATGCACAAAGCATTAAGCTCATATGCGGTATTTTGCTGACAATAGTTTTTTAAAAAAAGCCTTTTAAGTAAAAGGTTAACAGAGTTTTAAAAAATAACAGAAAGAAGGGTGGATAAAAAGTCATTACCTGATGATATTTCCTTTCACGATTTACTTTTTCAATCTTTTCATTTTGTTCCTGAGCTAATTTCTGCATTCTAAAAATAAATAACACAACTATAACCAAGCCATACAAAACATGAACTATGCAGGCAAAGAACAGGTGTTATCAAGCTCAAGCTACATCTTTTTGATGTATTTACAATGGTAAGTAAGATGAATACACACACACACACACATTGACCAGTAAGACAGAGTCTAAAGAACTCACAGGTTCAAATTAACTTGATGAGCAAAGATGATGACTATTGCAAATCAAGTTGTACGAAAAAACAAGTCACTTCAAAGAGAATAATAGTTCCTCATAATTAAAATGAAAGAAAGAAAAATGACAGTACAGCCGTTAAGCAGCCCTTAAAAGATTATTAGTAAATTTAGAGAACTTTGGGCTACGCCTAATGATGCAAATGACAAAGGAGCTACCTATAATATGAAGAAAGGAGTTGGAAAGAGTGTAATTTGGGCAAAGATATCTGTCCCCCCGGCTCTTGGTTTATTGCTGCTGTCTCTATTCCTAGAATGCTATAGGGTAATGTTTGGGGAGTTTGAGAATTCTTTGCTAAGGATCACCATCACCTTTTGGGATTCCTTATTTCATGGGCTTTTATCTATTATCCTTTGATAAGAAGAGGCAATACATAGTCATACCCTATTGTAATCCCCTTTAGTCATAATAGAATAAGTTGTTCTTTTTTTTACTTGCTTCTTTCTGATACTTGCTTATTTACATTCAGACAATCTTCACTCATTTATAAAATAAATTTGACTCTCAGAACATTAATTAAAACTTGCTAAAGCATAAACATATGCATGATAAATACAAGGGTATGGATGCTGTGAAGCACTGAAGTAAGAAATGCTCTAAACTAGAGCTTTACTAAATTTGTTTAAAGTCATTTTAGTGCTACACTTCAAAAAACCTCAGGTAACCAAAATACTGTGGGGAGAACCCAGTCAGACCTGAATATCTATTAATTAGGAACTTGGGGGAAAATGACTCAAGCACATATGAGGCTGTCTGTCTCAAGTATCATCTTTACTAATGAAACATTCATTTATCCACAAAGTCACTGTGTCATGAACCAAATCAACATAAAAGCTTAAGAAGTTTGATAGAGACAAGAAATTGAAATTGGAAAAAAAAAAGATTTTTAAGTGCCAGTCATACGGAACCAAGGGAGGTGTGTCTGTTGATAGAACCTACAATTGCTAACGATGTACAAAGTAAGCAAAAGATGCACAAGCACTGGTGTTACATGCCAGTAGTCAAGAAACCAGATTGATGCAGCATAGGTAACATCTATAGAATTCAACTGTTTATTATTGAACCTTTTCAAATTGTTTCTTTTTAAGAACCAAAAATATTTGTGCCAAAATAATAGCTGCAAAGAAGAAGAAGAATAAGAGACCTTGGACAAGTAATGGATCTTGAAGTACTATTTTTGCGTCCCCGTGACCAAATACACCCACATAAACAAAATCTAAACGTAAACCACATTAATTTCATCAACAAACCTTGACAGGTATACTTCCAATCGTTGGTTGTGCAGTTTCCAGGAATCAGGACCATATTTTAACAACAATTCCAAATTTTCCATCCTGCAGACCAACCAATTAAAACAATTGTAAACACATGGCTGATAGTCTGAATATTAAATTTTTTTATAAACATTTCATTCTGCACGATAGACAGGACTTAAGATAAGATAGAACACCCATTTCAAAGTGCTAGAACACACTAAATAACATGTTCAATGTAAAGAAGAACACTTAGGCTTGAAAATAGGATGATTCTTGATGATAGGGTCAACTGCACTGCAGTTCTTCCTTGTAATTTCGTGGCTCAAATCATACATTTCCGTGCTTGTGATGTTTTAGTATGAATCCCACAATTGACTTTTAACACCAGCACATATATTCCCTTGCATGACAATCTTAAACCTGAGAAAAAATATGGTCTATTTAACATTGCATGCTAGCATACCTCATCATCTGATACTGCAGTAGGCGTTGAGCTCTCTGAAGAGCTTGCTTCCAAGCAGTTTCATCACTCCTTTTATTCACCGGTGGTGTTTCTAACACATATCGCGACCTATCAAGAGAAACGGGAGGCCTTCCAGCTCTTACACGCTCATACTCTCTGGCAATCATTGGGTAGTCCTGGAATTCAGAGAGCACAATCACACTCAGAAATGAACTAGGCCAACACATTCTTCACCAAAACCTATCTTCTGTTTACTGAATTCAAGACCTTCAGCTTATGTCTTTCAACCAATATTTATTTATTTTAAATAAGAGAATATTTTATTAGATTCAGCAAAACAGTGCTATTAGCAAAGTTGCATATTTTTTTTTTAAAAAAAATTATTAGTTAGTTAACCTATTTGGGGAAAACATACAACAAATCAAACAACCTGAGAGCATCATTTCCTGACATGCAAGGTTTCTGAAAAATAAATAAGAGAAATGAAGAAGAAAAACCTAATTTTTTTTTTCCAAATTGTTAATACCTGAAAATTGGACTTGGGAAGAGGAGGCAAATCTTTGAGGAAATCGGTGGGCTTCTTAGAGCTACGGCGCATCTCATCCTCGACGAGACGGTCAACTTCAAGCTTGATCCTGGGGTCAGCGTAGTCGTCGTCAATGTAAGGCAATGCGTCGATGATTTCCGCGTCTGAACTACTTGGCCTACCATAAGACGGTGGAGCTTCCAGCATCAGAACTTCCCCGTTGCTTTGATTCGCCATGGTTGGTCGGTTGCTGCAGAGAGAGATAGTGTTTTCCTCAGCTGGCGCCTGAACTGCAGTTCCGGCGAAAAAGATGTAAGAGGAAGAGAGAAGAATGTCTTGGCCTATTTTATCAACTGCGTCCCTCAAGCCCAAAGCCCAACAGTCCAAATACTTATAATATTAGAAACCGTGTAAGACAAAAAGATTTGAATTTTGGTTAATGTTGGCTTTCCATATTTTGCTTTCAATAAATTTTTTTAGAGAGATGTTACATTTATAATTTCTTTATTATTATTGGGTCAAAATTATTAATTTAATTTTGATCTAACAATAACAAAAATGATTTTACGAGATTATTTGAAAAATCTCCATCAATATTTTAAACGTTTATTCTTATCTTCTCTTGAGTTGCAGACAGGGAAATTCTTTACGATACTACTCTGCTAAATAAGAAAGAAAGAGAAAACAATAACATATATTTGACATTGTTTTCATTGAGGACAAGATAGAAGACATTGCCCTCATAATCACATGACACTTTAGGCTAATTGTTGCAGCTATTTCTTCAATTTTGTTGTATAAGTAGCAACTGAGGAGATCATCTAATTTACCTAAAAAATATATTCTAGACAAATACGAGATTATTCAGCCTAGGCGTACCAAAATCAGTTCTTCACAAAAGTAAGAAAAAGTTTTATCAAAATATATGACAATTTCAGGTGAACTTTTAATATTAGTTTTTTCTTCATGTTAATTCTTCTCGTGATCCTGACATCAAACGGATAAGAAAAATTCGTTTTTTCTTGTCCTTTTTTTAATACAATTTCTTATCCCATTTTTAACATAACTCAGGGCGTGTTTGGTTTAAGGAATATTTTCTATATCCATTCCATATTTATATTAATAATTATAAAAAATATCATCATTTTTGTTTTATTATTATTTTAAAATAATTAAATAAGAAACAATAAAAGTAAATTGTTTTTACCATTTCCTGTACAAATATTTAACACAAAAGAAAATATTTTCGAAATTATAAAGGAAAATAAGAAATGAGAATGGAAAAAGCTTTCTTAAACCAAACTTGCCCCTTTTCCCCCCATGTTCTCATTTTGTTCCCAAACAAAAGCGCAATGAAAAATATTGGACTTGATTGAACAACTCATTGCATAGAAGAGAAGTATGATGTAGAATGTACAAGACCAAACACTGGCATTATTAGAACAACAAGCACTGCATGAATAAAAGAAATGTATGAGATGAGGAAGTGATTTTCCCGTGGGTACAGTACTGATAACAAAACAAACTAGAGTCCTAAATTTATTGCAAAAATCAGTTCTTCCAAACGCCAAGTTAGAGCCAAAGGGGGAGCATAGTGCAAGACTCATTACACTAAAAGGGAAACTTCATACAGAAAAGATGAATGCTAATAATTGAGCTCCTATATCTCTTTTGAACCTCGTTTAAATTTTTGTACATTGTCTTATGCCTTTCATGTAATAAATTTAACCTTTTTGGTTTCTTTCATTTGAAACGTAAATACTAATCACTATGCACTTGGCATATTTGCATAGAGGAGAGTGAAAAAAAGTTCAACCTCTTGTATATTTTTAATGATTAGGATGAACTGATTTTTGCTGGGATCTTCAAGAAGCAAAGGACACATATGTGCAACTTGAGGCACCACTCTGACCAGCGGCAGGCCTGCAGTTACACTTACTCCAAATTTAGCCCCCATCAGCTCCACAACTGTATCCACCACTGCCTTCAGGGATATTTCTACAATGCTCCCAAATTCAGCACTGCGAAAAAAAAAAAGGAGAAATAATTATTTGAGAGATTTATGAAACTCAATAATGAAATAGTATAAGCCATCCTCTGACGTAAACATGTTTAATCTCAAATAAGGAATGGTTTGCTATATATATAATTTTTTTTATTAATAATTGCTTCACAGAATGACGAGTCTTGGTGGAATGAGACCAAGCATTACAATTAACATCAAATATGGACACTAGCAATATAAAAGGCTTGTATGTCATTGGTTAAAGTACTGTCAGTTCCACATATAATTCTGTATAAAGTTTCTGTAACATTTCTGTACACTTAGGATTTTCCTTCTCAAATAGGTTTTCAACATTGTCAACTAGTGGATCAGTCACCCTCACGTTACAAGCAGAGAGTTCATGCACACGGTTGTCACAGATTTATTGAGTTTCTAGGAGTTTTAATTAACCAATGCATCCAAAACAAAAAATACAAACCTTTGTAATACTGCCCGTGCTTCCATCATAAGTTGTTCAAATTCAGTAACATCAGAAGGGACTGAGTCATCACTGCTGGGGGCTGTGGAATGTGATTTAACATCTGCAGGCATCATATACTTTACCCAGGAATGCGGACTGCTCATGCTCATGAACGTGTTGAGTATCTGGGTGATAGTTTCATGAAGTGTTGTACTGTTGAAGAAACTATCCAACTCCTTTCTGCACATCGAAATTATCTATAGCCCATTTAAAACGACTCTAGAATCTAGATCACTAATCTATAAAATATCTCTAGATTCTATAAATGAAGTCAATACTTCCAAGTTCCATGGTTATCTCTCTCCCTCTCTTTATTCACACCAATTCAAGAGGCCAAGTAAGGCACAATTTTTGGTGAACTATTTTATTGTAGATTAGCTGCAAACGTATATAGGAGGCTGCTCAAATGTTGCATAAATGTATTAATGGTACAGAACTTGGATTTTCACCAAGTTTATTAACTATTCAATATAGATGGTTAAACTGAAAAGAATCGGAAACTCTCTGAGTCTCTCAATTCAGAAACTTAGTCAAAAACAGATTGAAAGGTAGGGAAGTTTCAAAACACACACTTGGCAACAGACAATTCCTATGCCCATTGATAGTTAAATAAATTCCTACAGCCTAAACTGTACACAATTAAGATTGTTCTATATCTTATAGAAAAGGTTAATTTTTTTTATATATATCAGAGACAAAATTTGTAATGAACTAATGATAGATAGATTCATTTCACAAATTGTTAACCTTCGAAATAATAAAAGAAACATCACCCTTTGAGAACTTCTTTTGCTGCCGTCTCCATATCAGAAATCAAGGCAGGCATACCATATTGAAAGAGAAAATCAACACTTCCTAGAAATTTCTGCTGGTCCTCCCTATCAACCACATCTCCACTTTCCTGCACATAGATCAACAGAGAAGAAAAGAAAATACCTTTAAGGTTCAACGTGGCATGTCCTGTGTGAATTTGGTGAAAAATAATTTTTTTATTGAAGTTGAATAAGTACGGTTCTTTTGCAGTTTGAATAAGGAGTAAAAGTCAACCATCGGAGGACAATAGAATCACTCCCTAAAGAATTTGATTGGAAAACTTTGAAATTCTGATCTACCTTGAGATTTGACACATGCGTCACTTCAATTAATTGAGTAGCAAAAGCCTAAATTTTAACTACGGAACCTAGTTTCAAATCCATCTCTTCCCCCCTTGCCCTGGAGTTAAGTTCCTCATCCAAATGCAATCTCAAGATAACAAAAAGAAAACCCACCACACAAAAACAGTAAACAACAAGTAACTAACAGATAATAGTAACTTAGAAATCTGTGAAACCATACTATATGCAAAGAGAACTCTCATACTCAAACAATAGAGTATAAAACTTTAAGGTTCCTCTCAGTTTATCATTAGTGTCCTTTATCAGGAATTTGTGCTCCCAACCATGGTAGTTAAAATTTCGATTTAAATATGCGATTTTACGATTTTACAATTTTTTTTAATCAAAACGATTACATCAAAATTCCAAACGCTTTTACATTTTTACGATTTTTTTTACGTTAGGATTTTACGTTTTATGATTTTTTATCCTCCTTCCGATTTTAGATAAAATCTCGATTTTAACTACCATGCTCCCAACCACTCAGGGAAAACTGTTAAACCTTTCAATATATTCACCAATAATTGGTTTCGATAGCTCTTCTGGCATAATATTTTTCTACCCCAATCACTGAACTGTGATCAATTATCCAATCAGAGGTTTTGCAAATAGTAATCAGAACAACCTAACTGATACCCACAAAAGAGTAGTTAAGCATATTAATTAAATAGTTTGTGTTAGAGAAACTAGTATAAGGTGTTTTGTTGTAAATTCCTCTTTCCTCTACTTACACATTCTATGAACAGACAGAAGACATTAATTCCTTCATGAGAAACCCCTACGGAAATCCCAAAAGCCCAAAGGTCAGGTGTTCTGTTGGGATAGCAGTATTCAACAAGACTAATACTAATGAACATTGTTATGCTGAAGATTCATACACCTAACAAGGCACTGTCTTCTATTATGTGTAAATGGTGTGTTCCGCTAGAGTGGAAAGATCTGCATATGTATTGTCTAGCAGTCAGTTAGATACGGAATAGGTTTTTTTAAGTGCTTGCTGAACCTTGACGCCTTCAAAACTAGGAGTTTTTTTGCATTGATTAAGTACAGAAATTTTTGGTTCTGGCAGGAGAATGAGGAATTTTTGTGGTAATGTGCAATGTCTGCTGTCCTTTGGTGCTTTAAACTGGAGACAAGTCATGCTTTTGGAATGGACCGTGCATGAATTTTTTAAGGAGACACTTTGTAGATTTGCAGAGGCATACATAGGAGAGAGCTTATAGACATTAACAACAGAGGAAATGAATCACAAGAAACAGAACTTGGTGGTGATGCATTGCACTTTCACATGAACTAGCTGTAAATAAGACCAAATAAATCCTAACCACGTGGGAGAGTCATAGGAACCAAGATACTGTAAACCTATTTTATTCAATATATCTCAATGGAACCGCTTCACTGTTACTGATATGAAGATTATTGGATGAAGATTTGTAAAAGAGACTAAAGGAAAACACTCAAAACATATATTTCAGAGATCTGGTCTCTTCATTTTGTTAGGACCCCACCAAGTGAGGTCAGGACTTGGAAGGTGTATACACATAGAAATAAAAGGAGTTAAGTGATGGGGTAGTTAATTAGTTACTTAGTTAGGCTGGTATGCTGTCAGTTAGGCAGTTAAATAGGGAACGCCGTAATTGTAGAGCATTCATTCATTTTGGAAGATCAGCTAACAAAGTCTTAGCCCAGTTGTGAAAGGGAAACCCTTGAGGGATAATCTTTCCCTGTTCATCACTTCAGATTAATACATTCAGATTCCAATTTCTCCTACTCTCTCTCTTTCTACTTTCATTTCTCTATATCTTGCCTTCTTTTTGGGATTTTTACTTTTGCAAACCTAACACATTTCCTACCCCCTATTCACATCTTTCTTGTCCCTCCCCTCCTTCTCCTTCTAATCCTCCTTGCCCGTAATAGATTATATTTCATTCATTCTATCACCCTGTCGCGTGTGCATATAGTTACTTGGAGTCGAGTTGTCTTTCTCTGCTCATGTGGGGTGTTAATCTCATGCTTTACCTTCCTTTTCTACCTATAATAGGCCTTGGCAATAGTAGGTGCACTAACGGAGTGCATCTAGATATTATATCCATGACACCATGGATTCTTCATATTACTTATATATCCAAAGTATGCAAATTATACACAACACCTAAGTAATAGACATGAAAACTCACCATATGTAAAAAGAAAAGAAAAAATAAGAAAGAGAGTTGTCCTTACCATTGAATTAGAGCTTCCAAGCCTTCGTGCAGTATCAATATACAGATGCCTTCCTAGTATATTGACTTGAACTTTTGTATATAAGCTAAGCATTGTTGTTGCCCATACTGACAATGCCATTCTTGTAAAACCTAGGGTAAAAGAAATTGCACAGAAGTATGTTTATTTCTAAATCCTTATTGATTTTTGCAACCGGATAAAATTACATAGTGATGAAGCTACAGGTATAATAAATGTGGAAGCCAAGACCAGATTCATACTTAGAATTTCGAGTCGACCCCATAAATCTAGTTTCTCTGATAGTGTTAAAGTGTTTGGCTGACCCTTTCCTTGTATTAGCCTCTCAAGAAGCTGAGAAAGATCCAACTCTTCAGCTATCCGACAACTTAAGTTGTGCATAGCATGAGGCAATGTTATTGTATCAGAAATTCTCTGAATATTCTCAAAGTGAGCTTGCATCCTATCATTGTCAATTGAAAAGAAGAGGCATGCCATTAGCTTTCCTGGTTTATAGATGAGAGGTATGAAATTTATGATCACAGAAAACATATATATCAATCCATCTATCTATCTAGTCTATATAAACATGAAGCATTGAAGGTGGACATTTCACTTAACTGAGCCTTCACAAGCTCCTCACTTTCCCTCTGAGCTGCAAGTTCTCTCTCAAGTTCATGGAGCCTATGCCTGTGAGCACCATAAAGCTTATACAAACAATAGCCACTTCCTAAAACACCAACGGTAAGGAAAATCTTCCTCCTATGCCGCCTCCACAAATCCCTAACACACGGTAACAAAAGAAGTTAACAAAAAGCCCCCAAAATAATGCAGGAATGCATAGAGAACAATGACAGAGAAGCAGCCAATTAAAGAAAGAAACCAAGTGTCTCGCCATTTTGTTTACAGACGAATAATAGAAAACAACTCATGTTATAAAATCGACACAAGTTTACAATTTTATTAAAAAAAATGAAATTGCGTGTCGAAACATTAAGCAAAGAAGGAGAAATGAAGTTGAAACAAACGAATCAAAGAGACACCCAGATAAAGGATGACATCAAAGTTCGAAACTTTACCTCACAGAAAGCATTTTGATGATACTAGGAAGACCGAAAATCCGTTACCATGGCTTGGCTTAAAAATCTGCTTTACGGTTGAAAGGGAACAATAGAAAGAAGAAAGTGGGAAGAATCAGTGAAGGTTAGCTACGAACAAGAAGAAAGAAAACATTGGAATACACAACTCAAGTGGGGTGGGCACAGACACAGACACAAAAGATGAAGAAAAGGGCTCCAAGTAAGTGACTTAGGTACCGGAACCTTGAAATTTCGGAATTGAATCAACATAAAATGTATGTATACCCAAAAAAACAAAAAATTAAAAAAAATATATATCAAATTGTAGTAAAATACATACGGGAAAAATATAAAAGGAAACCGGAGACGAAAAAATATGATTAAAACTTCAACCAGAAGGGAAAAATGCGTGGCAGCAGTGTGTTTGCTGATATCATTAGTTTACAAGCACGTTTGGATCCAGGTTCAACCGAATAACATCAATAAGTTTTATGGTTGGCTTAATAAAATTGAAATCAAATATAATTTTAACTTGTTTGTTTTAATCCAATATGATAATTATATAAAGGGTTCACTTTTTCTGTAGTTACGATAAATTAGTTACTGCAGATAAATTATCTGCGGTAAACCTAATATGATGTTATTTTGGGACGGAAATTATGGTGTTTTTGTAATTATAATTTATTTGAGAGTTATTATCTATGATGCACGAACACGAACACGGGACACGACACGCCGACACGTTAATTCTAAAAAATGTCATATTGGGACACGTTGGGACACGTTTTGATATTAAATAAATTTTTTAATATATATAATATGATTTATATTTAATACATATAAGAGTCCATAATAAGTCATGTAACCAATTAAATATTTAAATTTCATAACATAAATATAAATAATTTTTCGTAGTTTGTTGATTTTTAATGTCAAATTTTATAACAGAAAAAAATTAATTTATAAATTATTTCTTTTATATTTAGTTAATAAAATAAAATTAAGATTTAAAAAAAATAAAAAAAACGTGTCCGAGCGTGTCTCTAAATGTTGACCGCGTGTCCCCAAATGTTGATCGCGTGTCGGACGCTTGTCCGAACGCGTCGGACATGTGTCCGTGTAACGGAGGTTATTATAGTCTTTATAATTATAATAATTTAATTTTTCAATTTCAGAGTTATTATAATTATAATGATTTAATTTTTCAATCCCAAAATAACGTAGTTTTGGAAGTAAATGCAAATAACTTATCTGCATTAACTGCATAAATATTATTCTGTTATATAAATTCGAAACTATAATAATTTTTAAGTTTTTTTTTTTAATTTCATTTGAATATTATTTTAAGGGGGAAGGATATTGTGACAAACAAGTTGTGTTACTACCAATCAATCTCACCGTTAGATCGATTATGTGGATCCAACGGTTATATTTATTTCCATCTTTGTATAGTCATGATTTCCATATAAAGTTGGAAATAAATATAACCGTTGGATCAACATAATCGATCTAACGGTGAGATTGATTAGTAATAACATGGTAGTAACACAACTTGATTGTTACAATATCATTCCCTTATTTTTTAAAGGAAAAAAGTGTGTATCATTTTAAAGGATACAGTTGTGTCATCTTAAGTGAGAGAAAATGATAAATCATGAGAGAGAAAGTGGAGAAATATTTTTTAAAGATGTGGGTTCAAACTCTTAATGAGAGTGAAAAGAGCTAAGATGTGTTATTTAAAATGACATAATGACACACATTTTCTACTTTTTAAAATTAGGTCAGTCATTAATTAATAAAGATATTGAATTGTCGTTAAAAGTTATCAGGATTGGGCTAAAATAGTTGGACGGGTAACAAGGCCCAGAAAATGAGATCACATTTCTAAAAACCCTAATCGACACTATATATTGTTATCTTCAGCAAGTGAAAACCTCTCACAAACAAACCCTAAAAACTGCACAGAGAGAGAACAAGAATAAAGAGAGAGAGAGAGAGAAATGGCAGAGGGTCTTGTTCTTCGCGGCACGATGCGTGCACACACCGATGTGGTCACCGCAATCGCCACTCCGATTGATAACTCAGACATGATAGTGACAGCATCGCGTGACAAATCCATCATTCTTTGGCAGCTCACTAAGGAAGACAAGACCTACGGCGTCCCTCGCCGCCGCCTCACCGGTCACTCACACTTCGTTCAGGACGTCGTTCTCTCATCCGACGGCCAGTTCGCTCTCTCCGGCTCATGGGACGGTGAGCTCCGCCTTTGGGACCTCAACGCCGGCACCTCCGCACGCCGCTTCGTCGGTCACACAAAGGACGTGCTCTCCGTTGCGTTCTCCATCGACAACCGTCAGATCGTGTCGGCGTCTCGTGACCGCACGATCAAGCTGTGGAATACCCTTGGTGAGTGCAAGTACACCATTCAGGATGGAGATGCACATTCCGATTGGGTTAGCTGTGTCCGATTCAGCCCTAGCACTCTTCAGCCAACTATTGTTTCTGCTTCTTGGGATCGCACTGTTAAAGTTTGGAACTTGAGCAATTGCAAGCTGAGGAACACACTTGCTGGACACTCTGGCTATGTTAACACTGTTGCTGTTTCACCTGATGGTTCACTATGTGCCAGTGGTGGCAAAGATGGTGTTATTCTGCTGTGGGATTTGGCTGAGGGAAAGAGGTTGTATTCTCTTGATGCTGGTTCCATTATCCATTCTCTTTGCTTTAGTCCCAACAGGTACTGGCTCTGTGCTGCCACTGAACAGAGCATTAAGATCTGGGATTTGGAGAGTAAGAGTATTGTTGAGGATTTGAAGGTTGACCTCAAGACTGAAGCTGATGCCATTTCAGGTGGCGGCAACACTACCAAGAAGAAGGTAATTGTTTTTTATTTTTTCCTTTCAAATTTTTTTGTTGATTTGTAATTGTTGGTTACTATTGTTTAATTGGCTCATCGATTAGCTTTTTCATTTATTATATTGTTTCTATAAGATTGGATGATTTTACTTTCCATTTTAATTTTAACTGTTATCGAGTTGTGATGTTTTGAACAAACTTCAATTATATAAGTTAATGGATATATATTTTCTTAGTTATGCTTGTTAGAGTGGTTCGAATCTTGTTGAAGCAGGAGGTGATGCAGAATTGATGTTTGCTTTGTAGTTTAGCCATTTTTTTTAATTGTATTCTGGAAATTATTGTTTGAGTAAGAGTCTTGTTATTTATTATATTAGAATGGTTTATGCTTTAAGTTTGTTCCAATTTTCACTGAAGGGATGTTGCTTTTGCCCCCTGCCCCCTATTGAATTGTCTTCTTTGAAAGATTGTAACTTTCATTTTATTCGTATCCTGTTCTCAGTCAAGGGGATGATCATGTCCTGGACCTTCCGCTAGTCTTATCATGCTATAATGTAGGATATGGATATGTTGGTCTTCACATTGTATGATACTATGACAAATAATTTTGCCTGATGAGATGTGTTCGTCATTTGAGGACTTCGACCTGTTTTTTGTTTATTTGTTTTGCTCCCTAAAATGTGTTCATTCATTTGTTGTTTCCTTGGCACTGCCTTACAGGTTATCTACTGTACAAGCTTGAACTGGAGTGCAGATGGAAGCACTTTGTTTAGTGGCTATACTGATGGTGTGGTCAGAGTTTGGGCAATTGGACGTTATTAGGAAAGCTTATCAATAATTTTCGATGCGAATCTGTTTTTGATTTTTGAGACAAAGCTAGTTACTGTTTCACCCTAGAACTGTTAAAAAGTTTTTTAGGTTGTTGATTGCCGAATCAATGGCTTTGTGGCCTTTTATTTGTTTTAAAATGCTCGCTTTGGTTATTACTTATTTGTATGGATATTTCAACATCTTGTCTTTGTTCATCTCTAAGTTACAAATATTATCTTTACCTTGATTATAGTGGAGATAATCCACCCATCATAATGACGTGATTGATAATCCGCCCCGCTAAGTCGCCTACTTTCTTATTTTCTTTTTCTTTTAAAAAATGACGTTTTATTTTTATTCTTAATTTTTTTTCAAAACATTGCATGTCATTCATAATATTTTTATTTATTTTAATTGCTTAATCTTTGTCCCCGAGGATATAAATGTGGTTTTATACATTGCTTATGCAATGCTGCTTTTGTTGTTTATTGTTGATAATTAACGATGTTGCAAAGTTTTGTAGTGGGATTAGGATAATTCTTGCAGCATGCTGTAAGTGTAGACCTGATCATTACAAGAATCTTGCTTTCATCATACTTGAATTTTCAAGTTTATCTTTAAAATGAATTTCTTTGAATAAATTAAAGCTAAATCCCAAATCGTGATATTTTTATTATTATTAAAGTATTTGTTTTGGATTGTCATTTGAATTTGGTTACTAATTAAATTAGGAATACAAATTATTGTATTCTTGTTACTGTTAATCCTATTACCTCTTGTGAGTAGTTAAAAGCAATTTCCCCTGTCGCAGGCAGATCTGATGATTCCAAGTCATTCAAAGTATGTATAATAGAGATCCTAATCAAGGCTGCGCGTGAATACTCGATGAACAAATTCTCGCAGTTATATAAAAAAAATTATTTTTAAAAATGTTTACAAATTCAAAAATAGGTTTAGTAACATCAAATGTTTAAGATTGTAAGTATTTATGAATGATTATTTTATATTATCTAAACATAGAAAGCAGATGAGTAGAATCTCTATTTAGTATTACAGGAAGGATGCAAATTGTACTCGGTTTGAAAATTTGCTGCCTCCCATTACACTTCACATTAATCACTTCGAATCCTAAGTACCACACAATTACAGTAAACTACATGTCGTAGACTCCTTTGTCTTATAATTAAGATGACGTCTATTTTTAGTTTTTTCGGAACATGGTTGACGTCATTGAAAGCAAAACAGAGATTGATACTCCATATATTCACTCTCACATTCAAAAAAAGAAAAGAACTCATCTGGAACGTTTAAGATCTATAAGAACCAGACCAAAAATATAATGGAAAAAGAATTCGTTTCTGCTATTAGTCACCCAGTTCAGTATGCCAGGCCGAAAATCTGTCCGAACTAAATACACTATAACAAGCACGAGCCCAGCCCATTTGCATGCTTAGTTCAAGTTAGGCTCATGTAGGAATTGTACTTTTTTTATTTGGTCAACATTTTGGGGATTAGTTGGATAAAATATTAATTTGCTCTCACAAATAGATAGATGGAACTCACTCATTCAGCAGTTTCAAAATGAGGCAACCTCCATTCATTCATTCATTTGATAAAGAGGCCACCTTCACTGGTTTGTATTCATCATTATTTATACTTTTAAGAAAATATAAATATTATTTAATTAAATTCAAATATAAAAAGATAAATTATATATACTTTTTTTTTGGTAAACAAATTATATATACTTTTATTTTGCAGTTATAACTGTTATAAAATACTCTTTAATTTTTCATACTATACGTACATTTTATTTAAAAACTTTAATTAAAAAAATAGAATTTTCATTATTATTTATACTTTTAAGAATTTATTATAGGAGACATCACAGGTAGTCAATCACACACAAATGCCGACTCAACTGTTGTAATTGTAAAAGGGAATATTGCAGATATAGGCCGTTGGAGGGGAATTTTGTTGTTGTGGCGGAAGGCACCTGCTGATAGTTGATGGTTATATGGCGGTGGAATGCGTGAAGACAGACTGAGCCAGTTCTTCTGGGCCATTTCTTGGTGTTTGTGTGCGCTTATATATCTGACATCTTTCCCAATTCTATCAACATCTTTAGTGTCATATTAGCCATTCTATATTGGAACATTAACATATGCAATTTAATGCACGGGTATTGTCATTTTACTTTGCATACTATGTAAATTTTGTTAAAATTGGACCCTATTTTAAAATTTACGAATCCTGAAATATAAACTCTCAGTTTTAGGATTGGGTAATAAAAACAGATCCCAAATAAAAGCTTTCCCCAAAAATTTTATTCACATTCCATTAAAAAACAAATACACAATGCATTCCACATACAAACAAACAGTACAATCAATCTGGCCTAGAACAGGAGGAGCCGATTGAAAAACCTCTCAAGAGAAAACCAAATGAGGCCATCAGGGATTTGGGTGGGGAGGAATCGCTGCCTGTGTTGTCTAGTCTACCAGCCCTTTTAACACGATTACTCCCACTACCCATATTGATCCCATGTAATGTACTCAGCATTTTGATCCTTTGTACAAAACTATGACACAAGTATTAAAAATCTCGGTATCATAAATTGGAGCAAACCAAGATAAGTAGATTGACGTACACTGGACCTTCATAGTCCTGATATTCAAACTCACAAAAAGCACGTACTTTTAAAAGTGGCACACAAGAAAATTGCCCCAACATATTTCCAAGTCAAGAGTGACAACCAAACCGATGTCTGCAATTTGCAATAAGTCCTTTTGCGATATGACCAAACAATCAAAAAAAGCTCATTTGTCTTTTCGGTAACCCCCAACTTGTGGATATTGTGATAAGCACATTCAGTCTTGATTTTTGGAAGCCTTCTAAAGGAATAAAATTGAGAATCCAATAAATATCTCCCACTTTCACTTCTTCCAAACTGACCTAGATCTGTCATGGAGGGGTTATCTTCCAAACACGGATAAAAGCATCCTCACCTGCAAGGTAGTTAAAATCAAGTTTTTACCGAAAAACGGAAGGGGAATAAAAAATCATAATGAAAAAAAAAAATCGTAAAAAAATAAAAAACGCTTGGAATGTTGATAAAAACGTTTTGACTAAAAAAAATCGTAAAAACGTAAAGGCGCAATTTTAAAACGAGTTTTTAACTACCATGCTCACCTGAACTAACCAAACTATACTCATCAGTGAATGTTAATCCGTAAACCCCGCCTAAATGTGCAGCCTTTATGGTAATTCTATTAGATGCAGGCTGGTCAATTTCATATATGATGACGCATGTGTCAAGTGATCCTGTAGCAATCCTACGGCTATCAGGGGACCAAGCAAGGCAGTTTATCCGTGCAGTATGGTACAACATGTTCTTAAGCTTCACCTGCAAAGAAATGTGTCAAAAAGGACACACAAGTAATCACTGCAAGATTTTCTTTCTTGCAACACATTTAAAAGCACAGTTGATGGGCCATGGGCCTAAAAGTTAGTGAATTAGTTAGTTTGTTATGGAAACTATTCTAGAATATTCCTAAAGTATAGGATAAAAGGTAAGCAGTGTGTGTAGTGTGGATAAGCATGAACTCAGCATTGGCTTATGGGAAAATAGGGGATCTCTGGGTTTATTTTCTGCATTTTATCCTTGTAAGGAGCTTGTCTCCATTTATATTTTCTGCAATTTCATATTAATAAAAGTATGTTCCATCAATTTGGTAGCAAAGCCCTACAATCCTGGGAGTCCTTCTGGTCCAGATCCAAAAAATAAATAAATATGAAATACAGATTTTCAATGGTTCCAAAATTCTATGGAGACGGAGGAGATAACGAAGCTTGGGGATGACTAATCAATTTGGAACAAATTTTCCAGATAGAAGGAATCAATGAAGATCAGAAGTACATGGAAGCTGTGAGAGGGCTCAGAGGGAGTGCGTGGTAACAAGGTTGGAAATCGTTCAATCTTACCGCAAGCTGGAGGAACTTTGAGAAGGCGTTCATAGAGAAATATTTACCTGAAATTTACGTGGTAGATGGTGCAGAATCAACGACGTCAAACGCCTTGAAAGAAGAAGAAGAAGAAGATGCAACTGAAGAAACAGAAGACAAAATCGAAGAAGAAAAAGAAAAAAAAGCACGATCTGAAGAAGCGCATGAAGAAGAACAGCAAACAGAGGAGGAAAATAGTGACTCAAATCCAAACAGAAAATATGAAGAAATGCAAAAGAAATCAACGACCAAACTAGAGATGGAGGAAATCAAGGAGGGAGAAGAGCGAAACAAAATAGACAACGATCGTGGGACTGCAGCCCAGTCTTTGCACGGTGGTGCAATAGAAGAGACGTATGGCGGAGAGCGGCAGAGAGCAGGATTCCGACGACATACATGGGAGGAAAAGGCAGACGAGGTTGGAAGCGGACATATGGGAAGATCGTTTGCTGATCAGAATCGTACAACAGCACAAACAAGGCGGCTCAAAGAAACGGAAGAAGAACAAAAGGAAGAAAAAGAAGCAGAAAGAGAAAAGGAAGAGAATCACGAGAGGTGGAATGGTTACTGTGGGTAAGCAGAATGGAGCTGGTTTGGGTAATGGGCTGCGAAAACATGGCCCAGCCCTTACTAATAGGGTCTCAACACACACAAATACATGGCCCAACTCTAAAACTCCTAAATGTCTAAATGGGCTGGTGGTAATAGAGAGATCAGAAATGGGTTATCTCTCACTAATCAAACAATGCGAGTTGGGCTCAATAATACAACCCAAAGAGGGATGAATCAACACACCCAGACCCGATGGAATGAAATCGGAGGAGCATAAGTGTTTCGACTCAGCGTTCACAGTGCTGTTGGGAGTTGGGACAGAGGCTACTGCAAAGAAGCTAGCTGACCTCAGTGGAAAGGGGGTGACAACGGGGTTAAGAAGCTTTAAACAATGGGATCCGGGTGGATATTTTCTCACATGACTTATCCTCTTCTTCACCTTAAGGACAAGGTGAGTTTTGGAGGGGGATATTGATGGGCCATGGGCCTGAAAGTTAGTGAATTAGTTAGTTTGTTATGGAAACTATTCTAGAATATTCCTAAAGTATAGGATAAAAGGTAGGCAATGTGTGTAGTGTGGGTATGCATGAATTCAGTATTGGCTTATGGAAAAATTGGGGATATCTGAGAGTTGAGATTTCTATGTTTATTTTCTGCATTTTATCCTTGTAAGGAGCTTGTCTCCATTTATATTTTCTGCAATTTTATATTAATAAAAGTAGGTTCCATCAACAGTAAACACATTAGAGAGAAGGCATTAAACATAATACTGACTATTGAAGCTCATAGTTGTACTTACCTCTCGGGATGCACGGTCCCATACTACAGCTTCTCGATTAACATCCCCTGATGCAAACATTGAAACGTCCGGAGAATACCGTATGGCACTAATAGCACCCCGATGTTTCTCAAGGACTGCCTCCTCTACAAGTGTATCCCCAGAAACAGAATATATGTGCAATTTACCATCCTGTCCACCAATAATGGCTTCACTTCCATCAGGAGAGACAGCAGATGCTGACACAATAAACCCAAGATTCATGGTTGACACAATTTTAGTACCACGCAGCATGACAACTCCTGAATCAATTGAAACCAGAGCAAGTTCAGGGGACAGAGGTGCAACACTTAGATCTTTTGGTTGACTTCCTATATCAACGGCTTCAGCATCTCCACACTGATCTGCATGTAAAGAAACTCGCCATATCTGGTTATCAGGGAAGAAAGGAAATGGAGGGGTAAGAGAACAAACCAACAGTTTTCTCCATAATGTTCATAAATATTGCATATGCCTTGAAAATTGGGGCACCACTAATTTGCCCATATCATATCATGAAAAACATCATCCAATGAAGATCTATGTGTCATTCATTGAACGGCTTTCTAATAGCTAATATTGAGAATATCACAATATAAAACATAACAATTTCTCAAATATCTTTCGAGGAATAATTAACAACAAAATAGATATTGATCAGTGAACAAAATTGATCACTAGTCTAAGAATATCACAATATAAAACATAACAATTTCTTAAATATCTTTCGAGGAATAATTAACAACAAAATAGATATTGATCAGTGCAACAAAATCGATCTGTCTAGGTTATATCAAGACATAAATGAGAAGGTCAATTGCCAAACTATAATATCTCCAGATTAATAAACCAATTATTAATTTTGCCACTTAAGTGAGCTCAATAGAACTAGTAGGGGAGAGACATGGTCCTTCCATCATCAATGGGTCAAAAGAAATAAATATATTGGGCACAAAAAATAAAGTCATAACAGCATTAGATTTTAGACCAAACTATACTTTTTAGAACTAGAAGGATAGTCATAAATGTTACATATTGATGATAATTCAAATATAAATGAATCAGTATCTTGTAACTTTTTTTAAATATACTTCTTTTTGTTTAACGGGTCTCCAAGTCGAGATTTAGCCAAGTTAACTAAGGAGATTTCTATGAAACTATACTACCAACATACTTTACTTGAAGAATGCCCTATAATTAATTTACTTCATTACGTAAAAAATCAGTGTAATTATTTAAATGCAAATGATAATCACCACTGATCTTTTATCCAAATTAAATTGGAAGAAACATGAATTGGTAATACGTAATGTCGTGATTATCATTCTCACATTAGCCAAAGAATATATGCAAAACACTCACCTTATTATCGAACCCAGTCGTAACAATCTCTTCTTCTAGTGCTGCTAAGCATTTGATTTGAGAATTCTCCTTCCTTTGTAATTTACCACTATATCCAATCCCTAGAATCCACTTAACTATTAAGCCATCATAACTGCTAGACAAGAGCATTTTAGGGTTACTTCTAAGAACAGTTAAGGAGGAAACATTTTTCATATGTCCAGAAAACACCACTGGGGCTTTATCAAGATCATTTGCTAAAAATATCGATATTGTCCCACCAAGAGAGACAGTGACAAGATAATCATTCAACCATAGGCACCCCACTAGCATGTCTTCAACTCCACCAGAGCCATGACAAGTCAATGTTTTCTTCATCTTTCCATTATTATCCTCAGATATGTCCCATACTTTTGCACACTTGTCAGCAGATACAGTAAGCACCTAAATATAACATTATAATTGAAGATCAGATTGTCATCACTCAAAAAGCGCATTACAGTCCTACAGGGAAGGGAGAAAAGAGACTTGCACAAAAAAGACAAGTAGAAAAGCAATAGGGATTAAAAATTCTGCAAATACAACTGTTAACTACAAACTCAAAAATTAAATAGCACAAGAATTTTGCTAATTTAACTATGCAAACTATATCTAACATGTAGAATGCTATGCCTAACATCTCCAGTGACAAGCAATCATAACATGTATGATAACATCAACAAGTAGAATTGCAAATATCTGTTGCTTTCAAAATTCAAATAAAGGTCTAAAATTAAATGCTTAAACTTGATAGAATTTTTTTCCAAAAGACGAGATAACAAAACAAACCATAACAAAGTTATAACACATGCATATATGGCATCACTTTGAGAGCAACATAATGGAAAAGTAAAAAATATGTCAAGCTAGCAAAAGAAGTAGATAAAAAGATTTTTTTTTTTTCTTTCAAATTCCCATTTCCTTTGCTCTAATTGGAAACGAGTCTAATGTATTTCATGTTTATTGTGTATGCATCATAAATTGCCTTCGAAATGTTACCTCAGCAAAGCATTTATAGGATTGGTTCATGCGTTTTAATTAATAAAATGTTTCTTAGTTTTCTGAAAATATTAAAAAAATAAGGCAACTATTCCAAAATGTTTATGAAAGTACGAAGTTCAAATTTTGCAATATGTTATTTTCTAAAAGAAAACAAAGTTAAACGATCAACATTATGCATTACAAAGAGAAGGGATAGTGAGACAGAGATGGGAAAATGGGGTCAGTACATCAGGGGATGTGCGTCTTTGCAATACTCAATAAAAAATACTCAGAAGTTAGCTCACTTGTTTCCCATCAGGACTCCAGCTAACAGCATAAATACTGCCTGTATGGGCACCTTCAGAAGACAACTCACCGATCTTCTCTCCACTCTTTCCGTCGAATATGATACCCTTTTTGTCAGAACTTACACTTAAAAATTTACTGCCATCTGGAGAATATCGTACACAATTGACAAAATTCGAATGATCCCTGTACATAACCAAATTATTGCGATATCAGTTATCTATCAAGACTAGTTTAGTATGCAGAAAGGACCAAAGATAAGAAAAAACCAAAACAGATGAATGTGAAGAAGAATAATTCCAGAGACACTCAGGTGTAATATGATTACAAATTTTTTTTTTTGACAAAAAATTCTGATTTAAAGATCCATTAATTAAAACTTTTTTTAATATGAAATGATAAAAATAAATGAAATTTATAGCAATATGCAACAGTTTGAGTTCCACTTAAAAAGCATTTTAAGTAAAATCATACATTGTATATCTTGACCCACAATTTTTTTCTTTCTTTCATTTTTTGTCTAAAGAGGGTATAACAGGCAAATTTCAGAGGAAGAATGTTTTTAGTTCCCTCAAAGAAGTCTAAACAAATGCAAGGAGGGTAAGCTATCTCATATGCTTGAGTAGAACGAGCAAAATATAAACAGTGCTAGTATAGTTGTATGTAACACATTTTAACATTGTCTAAAAAGAAAGGATCAGAGGACAAATAATCAGTTCAAAGGACTATAACACCGTTAAGTTTTTCATAATATACCTGTGAGATAGCTTAAATCTAAATGGCGGTCCTTCATAAAAGTTCACAAGAAAATCCTCTCCACACGTGACAATGCGAAAGGGTCTCGTTGGTTTATACGCACAACTTAAAACTCGCCTCGAATGTCCATCAAATTCACCAACATTAGTCCCTGAATCCCACCTATACATTGTAGAGTTCATCATAGAGTAAAACATTACACAAAAATGAAGATCAAGGTTCAATTGAATCTAAGCGATCGATTACTGTGATGGTCAAATAGATCAGTGGAAGAGTCAAACTCACATAAAAGCACGAACAAAGGATTTGCCTTTGCCTTCGCCGCAAGCCACGATCCTAAGGCCATCCGGGGACCACTGAAGGTCATCGATCCGACCCGAGAGGACCCGGAACTCCTTCTTCAAAACGAAGTCGTTTCGGGTGCCCCAGATCCTGACGGTGCCGGACACGTCAGCAGAGGCGACCCACTCGCCGTTAGGGGAAAATCGTGCGACGGTGGCAGGGTAAGCATGGTCCCCATAGACGGAGACGTTAAGGGGGTTTTGAAGACTCATTATAACGACGGATCTGCCGTTAGTATAGACGACTGAGTTTGACTTAGGGTCGCCGGAGATCAGAATCCCACGGCCACGCTCGGTGGATGGCATGCAAGAGTACGTTTCCACCACCTCATGGCTCATCTTCCTCTTCCAAACACTCTAATTTTCACTTTCAAAGGGGTTTGGGTTTTTCCCTCTTTATGTATTGTAGATCAATAAGAGAAAAAAAACGTTCAACGCATCTTTGACAACTACTTTACCTTCTCAATATTTTATTTTTGATAGATATTCAGATTGTGAAAGACAAGGGAAAAATGAGTATCGTGCTAAAATTGTGTTATTTTAAGTGACAGAAAAAAATAGATAAAAAGGGCAGAGAGAGTGGAAAAATAAAATAAAGATGTGAGTCCACTTTTTGTAAAAGTGAAACGATATAAGTTATGTCATTTAAAATGACAAACACTTATCCCAAAAGACAATAATAATGCTAACGTGGCATGCACTACTATAATTAGCATAAAAATTGCAATTAATAAATTATTATAAGGAGAGAATTATATTTACAAATTTTTTGTTTATAAACTCTTACGACCTATATTTTGTACTCTTGAAAATACATTAGGTTATACTGTGTACTTTCAAGAGTATATAGTGTAATTTGTAAAAATTTGTAAAAAAAATTTGTAAATGGATCATTCTTCTTATTTTAATATGGATGTTTTTTTTATGGATTCATTTTTCTGCGATTAATGTAGATAAATTATCTGCATTGAATACAAAATAAAGTTGTTTTGTAGTAGAAATTAAAATATTTTTATAATTATAATTTATTTTAAAATTATAATAGTCTTTATTATTATAAAAATCTTTTAACCTAAAATACATCATTTTTTAAAATAAATGTAAATAACTTCAACATTAAAGCCTTCTTTTATATTATATAATGGTTATGAATCATGTAATGGGGACAAGGACAACTAATAAATGTTTATTAACTCACTCTAATTACTTGTACATATTAAAAAAAGATAAACTCTTTATGAGTTTAGTTTCTTATAAATAAATTTTGTTAATTTGAGTTGTGTTCCACCCGTTTAAAATTAAGTTTGCTAACTTCTATCAGTCAACGAAAGAAAAGTATTCTTATTTTTTTCCTTTACCTTCCCCTGTCAACCTCCCCACCCAACAATATAGCTTAGTTGTCCTTTATTTTCTTCTTCTTCTTTTAATATTTCAATGTAATTAAATTGCTTCTAGCATTGTTTATCATTTCTCAAGATACTTATCGCTATCAAGCCTTAAAAACGCCAGTCTCTGCATCCTCCTAAAACGCTTTTGGACCCTCCTCAACCAAGGATTGTAATAATTAGCTATACTACAATATAAAGTAGTGATATACATGGTTGGATTCGGTTGGAATCAGTAAATTAAACAATGATTAGGTTCTTAAACCAGTTTAAAAAAATAATTTGATTCTTAAATCGGTTCGGAAAAAAAAATGGTGAGATTTTGTTCGGTTTGTGATTTAATTTGGTTTATTTGATTATTTTACACTCCTAAAAGTGAGTTTAGTTCGATTCAATTCAAATTTTTTATTTTTTTGTAATCTGATGAAATTTCAAATGCTAAATAAGATAACTAATTAAAATAGTAGATAAGCTTGAGCTTGACTACACTGATTAAGATATATAACTAAATTAGATAAGACAATAAAAGTAAATAAGTTAACTGGATTAGATAAGTATGGTTAATGGGAAATAATACTCTCATGCTACGTGAGAGTAACATCTTTTCTTACACAAATTCGTTTTCCGTGTCAATTAATTTTTCTTTTTTTTTTAATATAAAAGATGGGACCCACATTTAACTTCTCTCTACTTTTTTTCCCTCTTACTATCCTACAACATGAGAAATCTTGAACCCATGATTAATCTAAATATTCTAAAGTCTAATTGCTCTTGCATCTTCGGGTCTGGAGAGTCACTGGACTTTAACTGGTCTCATAATAATCTCTGGTGTTCCTTTGGGGCTTCATGTGGCCTGGACCACAACAGAGAACAGACCCTTTGGATCTTAAGACCAGTATCTATTACTTCATTAAGTTTACTTGTGTTATGTCACTAAAAGAAAAAGAAAAACAAAATTTACAACGTTTGAATTAAAAATCGGAAACTCGTGATTTACTCTTAGTCAAAGCAAGCAAAGAAAGTAAGAAACACAAAAGAAACGTGGAAAAACCGCTACCGTGATTAGGTGGAACAACAAAGCCCAGCTCCAACGTTGACACTGATACCCGTTCCATCATGGGAAGCTAATTTCAACCAAAATAAATAAATAAATAAATAAAGATAAACGTAGAAATACAAGAATAAAATGTACGTACACTTAGGTGAGAATCAAAATACTAGGTTTGGGAGAATATGCCAAGACCCCACAAACAGATCAGAGATGCAGATGCGGGGACAAGCTCCAAAGTGAGCCTGGGAATAAACATCTTTAGTAACATAAGGTTTTAATAAAATACCAAAAGGGAAATCTAAATCAATTTTCATTATTAACCATTGTTAGCTTATGGACAGCGAAAGATAATGAAGCTCACTGGCACAATATGTAAAAGAGTTGTCCGAGTATACCTATAAGAATCTCTCTTATTTGAATGTGATTAAGATTAGGTTTTTCTGCATAAACATTTTCATAGACAACTGCATGCAGTTAGTAAAATTGACTCAAATGTCTGATGTGATATATGTATTTTATGTAGGGCTTATCGTTTCTCAAGTTGTTTGAGATAATTTTATCTCTAGTTACTAAATCATAACCGTACAAAGATGGATCAATGGTGATAAATGAAGCGAGAGAAAAATGAAATCATAATCATTCAAAGGTGAATAAATTAATATAAGGAAATAAATAATCAAAACGACGTAATTTTTGGATAGACAGAGATAATTATATCTCAAGCTGCTTCAGAAATATTCTTCATAATAAAACAAAGGTCCTATTAATTATTATAAGAAGTTGACTAGCTATCAATAACTATCAATTTGATGAAAGTTGAATATAATGTTCAAACGCTGTCTCTGCCATTATGTTTTCCTACAACCATGCACCATCAGAAAGTGTATGTGATAGAAAGAAAAGGGTAAGAAATATATATTGGGTTTCTATAATAAATTTCATGGATTGGAATCATAGGATACGAGACTTGTGATTATTATTGTAAAAAATTAGTGTAAAAACGTAAAAACTTACTGAAGTGATACATGTTCAAAATGCAAGTAAAAACTCTACTCAGTAAAAACTCTGTGTAAAAATGATAAAAATGCAAGTTTCTATGTTTTTATTTAAACAAAAAAATGAACCAGGTTTTATACAAAAAAAATATCGGGTCAACTTTTAACCCATTATCTGGGTTTTTTTTTTTTTTTAATAAAATCCTATTTCCATTTTTCCCAAATCAAAATGCATAGTATTTTCTTCTAGCTATCTGGAAAAAAAAACTCTCGCGCGAGGTCGCTGTTGCAGAGAAAAAAGAGGGTGAAGTCACTGGTAAAAAGTTTGAGTACCAAGCTGAGGTAAGTTTTGAATCATTCTATTACGTTTTATTGCAAATAAACTTGTTATAGGAACAAGAGAAGAGGACATTGAGGACATGCAACTGATGCAAAATAATGTGTTTGATTTGAATAAATTGATATAATTTAGAAGTTATTAAACTTTATTCTTTTGATGTTTTGAAACTTAGTTATAGGAGTTGTTAAACTCTTTTTTATATGTTTGACTTATGTCTTATATAGTTATATGACTTATATATTTTAAATATGAAGTTGTTCATTGCATTTTGAGTAGTGAGTTATGTGATTTTTTTATATGCATATATATATATATATATATGTGTGGGAAAAATGTGTGTTTAAAGGATGTAAAGTTGTGTCATTTTAAGTGAGAGAAAGAGATAGATAAAGGGGGAGAGAGAGTTGACCAAAAAAAATAAAGATGTGGGTCTCACCTCTTTGTGAGAGTGAAATGACACAAGTTGTGTCATTTAAAAGGACAAACACTTTTTTCTCTCTCTCTCTATATATATAAAATTAATTTTGTTGATTCTTGACCTTAAGTAATAGAAACTTTATGTTTCGTGTCATTTCTACAATTTACGTTTCTATCATACCCTTTCGTTTATACGTAGAAACTCGATTTTGACAATATTGCTTGTGACTGTTGAACATATATGTATTTGAGTGAACAAAGTATATCAGAACCAAGTTAAAGGATTCGTTGTTTTCTATTGATGATAATCCAATGTTGTAGCAATGACGTTTTTCGTTGAAATTTTGATGATTGTTGAGGTTTTTCAATGTTTAGAAGTCGATAAAGTGGTTTTGACTTATGAATTTAGGATTCCAGTATGCATTCATGAATAGAAAATGCTAAAAGAATTATCGATTGCCCATGTTGCAACGTATGTTTTTGTGTGTGCTGTAATGCAAAGGCCTAAGTGAAAGTTCTTAGGGGGCGTTTATGAATAATAGGGAAATGTTATTACTAGGAAAATGGTTGGAAAATGAGTTTGGTAGGAAAATATAAAAAAAGTTGTTTAGTTGGAAAAAAATTTACCGGGAAAATTAGGTAAATTTTATAAAGTCTATGTTTGATTTTAGGTAAAATATAGATGGAAAAAAAGTTGCTATTACAAAAATAATCCTGTTTTTAAAAAAAATTCACTTTCACGCGCTCTAGCAAGGGTACGCTCGTCATCTGATTATTGCCCAATGTGACCATTTAGGTAGACAACCCACAATACCACATCTCAAGTGGGAATATGTGGCCATCTATCTTGGTCCAATAAACATGCAAATTGGTAAGCTGGAATACTGATTTAGGTAGGCAAATATTGGAAACGGTTCAACCAAACAAGTTCACCCTACAATCCTACTTCTCCAATGCCTATCTATCTCATCAGATTCCTCCAAACAAACACACCCTTAGAGAAACCTGAGAGCGATGCACTATTAATGCATGGCTCATGGTCATATGCACGACTAGTAATTCTTTATTAAAAATAGGAAAAAATTACACTTAAGTGATATTAGTCATAAAAGGATAGGTAAAATAGGTAAAATAGGTTATATTACATTTTTCAATTTTAATAAAAGATGTAATAAATTTTCAATACCACAGTATTGAAGACATTTTGTATGCATAGGGATGAAAATGTTTGTTGGGTCTCATGATTTCAAACTGACTTTTCTCCCTCAATTTGGAACAATATTCATCTGAACTCATACTAAGTGGGATAGAGGGTCCAACCCATTTTACTGCCCAAGAGACTCAATAATAAAAACTTAAGGAGTAATCCCACATATTCTAACAATAGCAGCACAAAGTTCTTAGGCCTCCTCATCAGCCAATGGTTGAAGAACAAACACAAGGTTCCAGCTAGATCTACATAGCATAGCCCAAACAAGTATCTCGTAAATGAGATAGGCTACACGAGCATCTTGAACCCACTAATAAGATTGAATGTCTTCATACTAAGACAGCATACACAGATCATGTAGATACAAAGTTATGTTTTGATGATAGTAAAGAGGTGACAACAAAAAGACAATGACATTGATCAAGAGCAAAAAGCATCAATCATGTGTGAAGATTGAAAATACATTATTGCCACACAAGAAGAGTAATGAGATATTAAAGTGGCGAGAACATGGATGAGTTATGAAGAAAGCTAGCAATTGACCAAGAGCAAAAAGGAATAAAAGGAAAAGCAAAACTATGATCAAAGGCAACAAACCATGAACAATTTTCAAGGAGATCAAGTCCAACTATTTCCATACAAGTCAAAGCATCCAGCTCAAGTGAAGAATCGATATCCAAGATTAAATGCAACAAGCTAAGTCCATTTCCTTATTAGAATACACTTTTAGGACTTAGATATGATAATAAGGGTATATGCGCGATCTCAAAGTTTTTCTCAAAGTATATTTGTATATGTATTTTTCAAATTATATAATCCACGACCTTTAGATACTTGAAATAATTTGAAAAACCTATGGAAAAGATTCTTGACATATTTTATAACTTCAAAACATATTTATCAAGTCAAGATCTTTCATAAAAAGTGATTGAAATCCATTTTGAAACAAGATCTTTCATATCAAGTCAAAATCTCCCTGATGCTGTCTTCCAGCCAATTTTTCGTATCCAAGATGATGGATTTGGATCTTGTGTTCTGCATAGAAATTGTAGATCTCTCTTTTATCTTTCCAACAAGACCAAGATCACATCAATCCGATAAGAATAGATCAAGTTATACCCAAAATATAAAATAAATTTCTTCTTGTCAAATTTCCAACCTTTAACAGGGTTAGGAAATGGCTATAAACAACTAATTTTTGGTAAAATCACTATATATACATTCCCCATAGCCCTAAAACTAATTGATCACTATTCCTACACATTTTAAGGATGATTTAAGAGCTTTTACACTATTATTTGCATATCATTTTGTATCTTTCAAAGATTACACATATTTGAGCTCATATTGTGAAAATTCATATACCTATAGTGCTTCAAGTTGTATATCCACACTTTGAGAATGTATATTTATTTCCAACCACTTCTTTTTGTATTATTGAATTGAGAGGGTAGTGAAACCCATGAATTAGAGAAGTCACCAAATACCTAAGTAAATTTGAAGTGAAGTGTAAGGTTTACAAGTACCCGTAAACTTGGAGGTTGTAAGGTTTCCAAGTACCCGAAAGCTTGAAAATTTTAGTTGTTTTTCAAGCACCCCTAAAGCTTGACCGTTAGTTGATCGAGCGGTTTCAGTCTAGATGTATGTCACATGTGGTGATGACCGAACCAGGATATATTGTGTTTGCAATTCTCTATAGTCTAAACTCTAAACTTTTTATTTCTAACAATTTAGTTGCTTCTTTGATATTATATATGTGCTAGTATAGTTGGTATCATTGTGGTATATTGTGTATTATTAATTGCTTGAGTATATGTGGTATATTGTGTATTATTAATTGCTTGAGTATATTTATAAGCTTATCATATGTCAAAGTTTCTATAAAATGTTAATTTAGAAACAAGAAGGGGGATTTTGCGAAAATCTTGTAATACTCAATTCATTTGCCTTCTTGAATATGGAAGCCACATTCCTAACAGATCATGCCATCACTATAAAAAGAAGGCTCAAAGTCCAGATATAATCATTTTCTCCATTATTATTAATTAGCTCATTGATCAAATACTGATTTGAGCATCGAAGTGTCTTGCAGATAGCTCCTGTCATTTGTCCCAGTCAAGCAAAGATCTCAAGCATTAGCGCAACCATCCTACATCAGATCACCTGATCAGACTCAACTATGAACTCACTTTACCAACATATTTTGGACTGATCAAGCATAATATAAGATTTGTTATTCACCAAAATATTCAAATCATTAAGAGACCATTTGGATCATCTTTTTTTTAAGCTAGAAACTACTTTTAAGCTAAAGCTAAAAGATATTTGGTTATTACATAAAAAATTTAGTTTAAAAGTTACTTAAAAACACATGCATATTTCAAGAAAACCCTTTCTCTCCGTCTCCATGACTCTTCATTTACAAAAAAGGGTAAAGTGTGTGTCATTTTAAAGGATATAAAGTTGTGTCATTTTAAGAGAAAGAAAAAGATAGATAAAGTAGGAGAGAGAGTTGACCAAAAAAATAAAGGTGTGGGTCCCACCTCTTTGTGAGAGTGAAATGATATAAGTTGTGTCATTTAAAAGGATAAACACTTTTCCCTACAAAAAAAACACATAATTCAAGAAAAACTGATAAAAGCTTAAAAAATTAAAAGCTCTTCCTAAAAGCTTTTACCTTTCGTCTTTTTTTTTCATTATATAAAAATAAACTTTTCATTATAAGAGCTTTTCTCAAAACCTGTTTGGTCTAGTTTCTCTTATAAGGAGAAGAAAAGCTAAAAATAAGAGGATCCAAACAGTCACTAGGTTGAATTAGTTCCAACTTATATAAGGTTTTTTTTTTCCAATTATATAAGTTTGATGTTATATGACATGATGTGCGATGATTTATTAATTACGTGTTCATATAATTGATTAACATGAATATTGCTGATAGTGTAAAATGTAAATGCGCAATTGGTTATGTTTACGTATCTAAAGATAAGGAATGTTGTGTACCAGAAAAATAAAGATAAGCAATGCGTCTAATTGGTTCCTGTATTATTGCTACATTATGTAAAATTCTTTTAACATATCATGATGCATGCTTAATGTAGCATATTGGTGGATTACTCAAAAGTAAACGTTAGTACTAATTGCACGATTAAGTGTATTGTTTTTTAATTTGAAAATGTGAAGTATGTTAGCATATAGCTCAATCCATGTATATTTAAATATTTATAGTACCAATAAAAAAAAATTATGCCACTATTACCAAACCAAAATTCGAATAAAATTCGCACCCAAAACGAGCACAAGAGATGAACGGAAATAATACTCAATAAATTTATTTAACAGGAAAAGTACATATATAGAAAACAGGGGGAGGGAAAAAAAATTCAACATACAAATTATTGAATTATATACTGATTTTATGCATAATAGAAAGGGGTTGCATTTTCTCATGTAACATGAGAGGAGCTTTTCTCCTACACACATAATCAAGTAGGTTCACTAGTTTAAATAAAAAAGAAAAATGAAAGAAAATATTAACACGAAAATCGAGCTCTCACTAACATAAAAGATGACTATTCCTACAACATGAGATTTATTTATCCCTAAAAGAAAATGGACATCGATTAGGTAAAATCTAGAGCGGGGAAAAAAAATAAAAAGAATTGGGTTATATATATAGAATTGTTTGGATAGCATAACTCCAACTAGCTAGGTGGTAGCCTAGTAGGTGGTTGAAAAACAAATAGTTCCCTTCGTTTACTCTTCAACGTCTTGAAATTCTTGTATCTACCCCTTTTATCTGTGTCTTTCTCTCTCTCACAACTATTTCGCATATATGCATCTCCTTTGTTACACAGGGACAGATACCTGAAAGTCAATATATGTTGCTGGTTAGTCGATCTGATAGATATATCTCTCTCTCAGTGCACATTAATAAATATCCACAACATGTGCCTTCATTCCTCACTGCAAAGCTAACCCTCCTTTGCATATTTTTCCACCTATTCTATTTCCATCACCCTTCACCCTTCACCCTTTTACATTCAACACCATCATGAACGAAGCAGTGCAAAGGCTTACGGTGAGTGATTTCCATGCTTTCCTTTGTCAAGTGAACATTCTTTTGCTGGATTAATCTTTATCTCGTTGTCTGTTCGACCTTGAGTCCTTACCAATATTATATATATATATATGATATCAAACTAAAGAATAGGGCAATTATTTTTCACCTTCTCTTCCTAGCTATTAGGTGGTTATTATATCTTCTTCTTTATATTGGTTTTGTTTTCTTAATGTAGGGAGATCTTTCTTAAGGTTTGAACTGGTTTCTTAATATTTTTTCTTCCATGTATATATAATAATTTTTCTTTAAATAGTACACTTACAAGTTTTAAGATTGATAATTTAATGGAATCGATCAAATGATATCTATATAATTATATATCTCACTTTACAGGGAAAGATTGGACACAAAAAAATATACAAGTTTTCCGTAAAAATGAATAAAACAAATAACAATAGGTACAAAAGCTTTTAACGTGCGAGGTGAAGAAATACTAAAAAAATTCTTAAGTACTTCAAATCTTTACCCTTATTCTTTTTGTTAAATTATTAAGGGTTGCACCATCATGTCTATAATAATTCTCAAGGTCGGACAAGCAGCGAAATTGAGTTTCTTGCAAGAATTGTTTGCTGTACAAGGTTTAGCACGAAAATCTACAATTCTCATCATCGATGATCGATCTAGCCAATATATGTTGCGTTATCTTCTTTATGGTACGTGAAAAACTCTTTCCCGACAAACTTTGCATCACTGGGAAAATTGTCGTTCATATATATTAACCATGAATAGTATGTAGTGATCAAATATAATGATCTCATATTTAAAACCCACTTCATAATATCAATGAATTTTCTCTGAGAGAAGTGATTTATATTATTTCTGATTTGTTTATCAATTTTCTAATTTTTATGAGTGGATAAACGAAACGTTCATCGATTTATAATTATCTCCTGATTTTGATGAATAAATTAACCACGGTAAGTTATTTTAAGAAAAGAAATTAACATTCATTTGGCTAAATTTTTATTATTTGCGTTAAATATGTTCTTGATATTGTAATGTTAATCAGAATTGATACCGTATGTTTGTTATACTTCACTGTATAATGTTGGCTGATGAGAATTTCATTGTTAGTATGAATGAACGATATTTGAAGATTTGAAATCTCTAAAGAAAGAAGATTTGAAATCTCTAAAGAAAGAAGATTGTTAATTTTAAATTAAATGTATTTATATGTGTCGGTCCTCATAAATATATAATCTTTTGTTCATGCGCGGGTCTACTATGATGAATTAGTTATTTTAGTTTTTTTTTAATCTTTTGTATACATGGTTAGAGAAATGTTTTTTTTTTTTTTGATAAATCACAGATATCTTTCACGGGATGCAATCCTGTTCGAGCTGGGAACATTCACATCATGGTGCGGTTAGCTCTCCCAAAAGAAAATTTTTGCATTCACAAAGATTTGAACTCAAAACCTTGCTTAAGCTGAATTATGGTTAGAGAAATGTTAATAACACATTTTTTTACCCTCTTTTTATATATATATATATATATATATATATATATATATATATATATATATATTTCTTATTATTGAGTGAATTTACATGTGGACTTTACCAATAGAGAGTGAATTCAGGCCATTTAGGGAGGGCTACATGAAAATCTACCCTATAATAAAATGAGTGTTAAAAAGAGAATGTGAAAAGGCATCTGTTAGCATTCCTATCTGCAGCTATGCATAATATTTTATTTTTTATTCCTTTCTTTTGGATGCAAATCTACATTAAAAAAACGGCTATAAAGAGTAGTACCGAATCATAATAAAAAAGTTTATGATGCATTTTAGTGAGGTAGCTGGTTAGTGTTTCAGCTCACTTGCAGTTTGGCTTCTTATATATGCTGCAATTTGAAGATATTAATTTGTTTTACTTAGATAATATAACAAGAAGGAATATTCAACAGATCATCACAAGCCCTGATTAAACTTCAAAAATTTAATAAGTCACACATGTTTATAACGCACAACATACGGTTTCTTAAAAGGAAAAGGAAGGATCGATGGAGCTAAAAAAATTCAACTTTTCTATCATTTAAATCGTACATCCTGCTAACCACTAGGGCTAGCCTAGTGGTGTGGTTGTGTGTTCTATTTCCTGTAACTTACAACAACAAAAAATCGTACATCCTGCCCTAAAAAAAATCGTATATCCTTATTAGATGAGATTCATACCCTACAAACACCCAAGGAATTAATTTGCAAGTATATAGGAAGATCAACTGACCACGACACAGTAAGCTTATCGCCCAAAAACCAGAGGGGTCGCCCCCCCCCCCCCGGTCTCTAGATCTCTGGGACCTAGATTGGGTCTATTATCCCCTGAGTCGACCTACCTTGTCACAAAGCAGAGTTTGATGACATCAATCAAGCTTTACTTAATTAGTCCAAACCATAGAACTTAACTTTATTGTAGATCTATTTCCTTTAATAGTTAGTATTGAGAACCTTGATATTCATGTTATGGTTGAAATTAATTTATTTGGTTCCTTTTAAGATTCAGAATTTGATGACATAATGTATCATTTATAATTATTTGATTTTTTTATTTATTTTGGTTACAACTTACAATAACATTATCATAGCTTGAATGTAATATACGGAAGTTATTTGCACTTGCATCACTAACTAACTATTAACCGCTTATAAGTCACCTGCACTTTTCATCAAAAACTTACCCCCAAAGGCTTTTATGTCACATGAATCTATACAATACTGAAATGAGAACATAATAAAAGAATTTGATATCTTTGAAGTTTTTTATTTTTTATACAATAGGAATAATGAGGTTTAAACCTGTGACCCCATCCAAAACAATTATAGTTGCTTTCTTTTTTCCTTTTTATAAAAAAAGTCTATTTTGAGGTCATATCAAAAATCTCAATGAAATGTCACAATCACCTACTAATAGAAAACACTATCAGGAATCAAACTAAAAAACTTAAACATTTAAACAACATAAGTTAAAAAAAAATATTTGATTTTTCCATTACATCACAATAGTTTTATGCTTTTTTTTTCAATCACTTCATTAATTATTTGATTAGTCCAATTTAAATTCGTTTTATGCTCATTTCACTCAAGGCATAATAAGCCATTATCAATATTTGTATAAAATTCACACCAGATCTCTTTATCAAAGCAAATTCTCTAACATTAGTTGGTACGGACCTCCACTTAATTTACCCAAGCTTCATCTTAGTCATGATTCGTGTCTTTTTTTGATATACCGTCTATTATCCGGTCATTATTTGCACCGACTAATCTGAATATAGGCCCAAGCCCATTAAAATTTGTACAATAAAATGAATCATTCCCCTCGAAATAACCAAACATAGCCTTGAGAGAGAGATGGTAACAATATTGAGAGTCCATCTAGTGACAGGATGAAAGTTCTTCTAACAAGAAATCAATGATACTCCTCTAGTTTTCGCGAATTCAAGATTCATAACCTGATTTCAAGAAAAATTGAAATGAAGATCAAGATCTCAATTTTTGAGTATTGATCATCATTCTCAAATCTCTCTCGTGGTCTAAGTGTAACCCTTGTTCCAACCAAAGGGATGTTGCATCATCGGGAACCTTCAAGTAGATGCTTGCTGGCAAAAGGGAATCAAGAAAACCATCCGATTTCCCGATGGTAAGTTCAGTTTAATGTTTCTGCATCTATTAAAAATGAAAAAAAAAAATATATTTTAATTCATCTTGCACTGAGAAGATGGGAGAAAATAAGAAATTCCCACAACTCATTGGTTCTGTTAGATCTTATATAGTAGCTATGATCTTCATCAAGTCTTGCTTATTATATTACACACGTTTCTGACCACTTGCTACCTTTGTTTGGATTAATTTAACCTTCATAAATTTTAGAATTGTTTACTGAAATGAATTCCCTAATTCTTATATAGAATGCGATATTTTTCTTCTTTTTTAGTTTTACTTAGTGTTATATTCCTTTAAATCATTAGTTATTTTAGCCCATTTTACACTTTCAAATCTTATATCTTTTAAATGGTTTTTGGAACAGTCATTTACTGATCCAGCTATAGCCAAACTTTTCCCCCAATTTCTTCTTGCAAGTTTCTCTAAAACTAAAGGGATAACTAGACATAACAAAGGGTTGTCTCACATTAACTACACATTTTGATTTGTTTTTGGAAAATCTTTTTTCAAAACATTTCCTTGAATAAATTTTTAAGTTATTTTGAACATAAATTAAGTTAATATAAAATAAGTTAATCTTTTTTTTTTGTATATAAAAATAAGTTAATCTAAATAGACACTAAGTTAAACATTTTTTACCTATATGAATATGGAGAAGGATTCGTTTACAAACTTCTTTTACAAACTACACTATGACTAATGTTCTTCCGGGAGAAGATAGTGTAGTTTGTAAGAGTTTGTAAACAAAAAAGTTTATAACTATAACCCTCCCCCGTGAATATATGATCACTGGATGGCAAATTTTTTATAAATTAACTCTCATGATCTTACATTTTTTTGTTTTTTGTTTTTGGGCAGCTTGTGAATTACCACCCGTCCTATGCTCTCAAAGTATATTTCACATATTAATATTATCACTATTTCTCATAACCTTCTAATTGAAACTATCCAGAATTTATATTAGATAATGTGATGTTCTAATTGACTTACAGCTTGTGCATATTAAAGAAATCCCTGTGCTCAGATTATTTACAACATGGTCACATTAAGACTCTGAAAGGTATGTTTCATCTCTCTCCCCTTCATTGTTTGAAAAATGAGAGAAAAATAAATTAGTAGAAAAAACATGCAATGAATATATATATATATATATATATATATATATATATATATATATATATATATATATATATATATATATATATATATATATATGGATTCTCTGTAGCTCAGTTGGCGTATAGAAGCTGAGCAGGTGGGAGTAATTAAGAGCATGTGTTTGATTCTTTCCAGTACCATCTTTGGAAGGGGTTTAAAGCCTTAATTCTATACCCGCCCCGAATAAAACTGTCTCCCGTAGAGGATACATGTTTATCAAATATATATATATATATATATATATATATATATATATATATATATATATATATATGAGAGGGTTATATTTATAAATTTTTTGTTTACAAACTATACTATGTATTTTCAGAAATACACTAGATTACATTATGTGCTTCCGGGAGTATATAGTGTAATTTGCAAAAATTTGTAAAAAAAGTTTGTAAACGAATCATTCCCCATATATATATATATATATATATATATATAGGTTTTATAATTCTAATGTTAAATGAGAATTAAAATCTTATGTTGTAGAGACAAAAAAAACATGTGAGACCCGTATGTTAGAAAAAAATTATATGTAAGACCCATATCAGCACAGAAATCGAAGGGTGTGTAGAAAAATTCCAATTCTCATGTTAAATGAAAATTATAAAATCCCATATATATATATATGAAAAAGTTATATTTATAAATTTTTTGTTTACAAACTATACTAAATATGACCGGTCATACTTAATGTAATTTGTAAAAAAAAATTATAAACGGATGTTTCTCCATATATATATATATATATAGGGTTTTATAATTCTCATTTAACATGAGAATTCAAATTTTCCTACACACCCTTCGATTTCCGTGCTGACATGGGTCCTACATATAATTTTTTCTAACACATGAGTCCACATGCTTTTTATCTCTACAACATGAGAATTGAATTCTCATTTAACATGAGAAAATCAAACCCCATATATATATATATATATATATATATATATATATATATATATAAGGTCTACATAGTGATGTTTTCCAGTCATTACAACCTGTAGACGTTGTGATTCCTCCACCGTCGATTCACTCTTCTGAGTTCTTTAGAATAACCCATGTATGCCCCAAATTTGTAAAATACTTTGTGCAAACCTTTTTTTTTTTTTAATTAATTTCTTGCATATATAGTTCCAGGCATAAGATGATTATTATTAAATATATTTTTCCAAGTAACAACTCCAGTACTAAAACCATGATATATTATGGAAAGTGGGCATAGAGTTACAGTTTACTTTTACAGCGAACAACTAGTTTTAGATATCCAAATAGTCCATTCTATCCTGTTAACCTCAGTTTTATTAATTCACCCCATCAGCCAAGTTATGCACACAACTTCAAGCTCTACCTTATCATATATAACATGCGCTATGTACACCTTTTTATTTTTAATTTATTTCCTCTAAGAGGAAAAATTGTTTCATTGTAGAGTTTATATGCTCCCACAATTTAGAGATTAAATGATATTTTTTATTTTTTTTTGGTATCCTAGATTAAATGATACTTTATTAAAGAGCTTATTGTAAAATGTAGGGGTGTGTATAGTTTAGTTTCGTTCGATTTTCTTTATCGAATTGAACTGAAGGAAAAAAAATTATTTAGCTTAGAGAATTAAACTAATTTATTTTTTCGAACCAGTTTAATTTGTTTTAGAACTAGTTCAGAATTGATTTTTAAAATCAATTTTAAACCTAAATAAAAAGTACTGAAAAAAAGATAAAAAGTATAAATGATACAAGAAATTAAAAAATTGATAAATGATTAAAAATAAAATAAAATAAATAAATAAGAGAAAAAATATATAAGAGAAAAAAATAAAAAATAAAATAAAAAAATAGTTCGGTTCATAATATTTACTAATTCAATGATCACCAGTTTATAAACTGATATTTTTTTTTTAATTTAGTTCTTTCAAGTACAGTTTAATTCAAAATCTAATTTAATATTTTGATTTTTTTTCACACCCCTAATAAAATATTATTATTATAATATTAAGTAATATCAGAATAGTACAGGTTTGATCGAGGCTTTAAGCTTCTTTTTCAAATCTTTCCCGAGGATTTGATAATTGCATTGTTTTATACTTAGTTAACTTTTTAACATCTAGTTCAGTTCTTATGATTTTTTTTTCACACCCCTAAAAAAGGTGATTATTATGATATTAAGTAATATCAGAATAGTACAGGTTTGATAGGAAGACATTAAACATCTTTTTCAAACAAATTTTTGAGGAGTTGATTATTGCACTGTCTTATACTTAGTTAACTTTTCAAAAAAAATTGTATTAGGGCTATGGCTGTTGTGTATTCAAGTTCTTCAATATTCCATTTTATTTTGGTTTTTTTCAATCATCTTGGTGGGAATCTCGTACAAAACTAGGATGATTTTTTTTAAGTTCATGATAAATAGATGGTGAAATTCTTCTAACCTTGATCTTCAACTAGACTAGAACCCTTAGTGATTGTCATGATGACCCTTGCTTGGGGATGAAACATGGCCCCAATCAAACTTGCAATTTGATTGATAAGAATTCAATTTACTGTTAGCTAACCAACACAAACCTAGTTCAACTAAAGAAGAATAACATCTACAAATTTTCATTCAATAAAGCATAGCATTTAACTTAGCAACTAAATATGTTTTTAAACAAGGGTTTAGTGTTTGTCTTTAAACAAATACAAGAAAAGATACAGTTTTCCCATTGGATTCTGATCTAATTAATAAAATAAAGAAACATGTTGGCCTGTTTATTTGAAACCTTCGGCCATATACATATTATAAATGATTTGAAATAAGGCTTGTGTTAAATCTCCTTGCCCTGTTTGAATGTAGAAGTCTTGAAATAAGTTATACAAATCCTCCTTGAATGGTTTGGCCCTTAGACTGAGTGTTTCGCTCAAAAGTTATAACTTATCTCTTGACCCTCCCTTACAAGGTGTGGACTATATATTCTCATCATTCCCTTCCTCTTACAAAAGATTTGTCCTCAAATTGTTTAAAATAGATAAGTGAACAATATTAAAACAAGTATTAGTTAACATATCATATCAAATTTTGTGAAACTCTGCACAAATTTGCACGAAACTTGCACAAGTAGGATCTTTCCAATTCAAATTTAAGGTAAATAAATTTTATTCAAATTTAAGATAAATGAATTGCGAAATTCCCCCACAAACGTCATCCTTTAGAGAGACAAGAACTTCTAGCTAGTTTCTTAATTTTTGATAAATGTTTATGTCTCTATTTTTTTATCTTGTTATTTATCTTTTTCTTGATAGACTGATGAATAGAAATCAGAACTAACACAATCATGAGCACAATAAAACATATAAATTAACTTTATATGTATTATTTATTGACAAAACAGAAGAGAAGCATATATAGAAAAAAGGTTGCCAGGGAAATAGTATGTCCCACACAAACAAACTAACCCTAGCTAGGTTTATGACTACAGACACCCTCAACTGTTATTTATTTATAAGCCTACTATATTTATTAGATATAGGCATAATATTTCATAACCCATGCTTAGCACCAAGAGGGTCACCGAAAAGATTCAGCGCCTCTTAGATGCCGGTTCCTTCTGTGAGTTGAAGTACACAGTGGCCACAGGGAGGCCCAGATCCATTTGCCTGGCAAAGCTGCGGGTGTTAAAGCTGGCGCGAGCTGTTGGCTGCTCCACCGGACCCATTGGTCCTTTCTGCTGAAACAGAACAAATATATAGCGGTGTATCCCCACCGGTGGCTTCGGACCCATATATGGAAGGATCTCTTTTCCTGAAAGTAATGGAGAATAATACTGAATTAGTCCTACACTTTATATTAAATTTATCCATTTGTTTTGAAATAAATTAATTAATTGTGAAAAGAAAAGATTTTCACTTTAGAAGACCGAAGAAATCTCCTATATGTTATATAATTATATATGTGCATGAATATGGAGCACGCGAGAAGAACTAAAACTAAGCTTATATTTTTAGTCATACTTAAAAAAAAAAAAGTGTGATTCTAGAATTGTTCTCCTAGAAAAGTGTAATGCTTATGCAAGCCATGGAGCTACGTGTGAAGATCTCAAAGCAAGAGATCCCCTGGTTAACACCTGTTTTCTAAATTGCTGCGTGCATTGAAAAATGATAAATAAATATTTTTTTTGGTTGAAGATAAATAAATAAATTTATTCATATGCATAAAAGAAAACTTTATAACTAATTTAGGAATGATTTAATTATTTAATTCAATCTTAAAATTCAATAATTATTTAATTTTTATGTGCATATTAATAAAATCTAAAAAACAAATATTTGAGAATTTAAAAAATAATTTAGTATTCTGACACGTGTCAATAGCAGCCACATGCAGGAGACGTGGAGGATGGTGGACATCGGATCCAGATTTGGACAAATTACAGGTGTGAGAGGGCCATTTGATGGATTTAAACATGGCATGCCAGGATGTGATGTAACCCTAAAATTCTGTGATTTTTTCAGAAGAAATCTGAAACATGCGAGAAGTCAAAGAACATGCATGTAAATTTTTGCCAAGGAAACAAGCCTAAGATTCTTTAGGATTGTTTATGACGCAGTGAACAAAATATTTCTGAAATCAAGAGACAAGAGTAAGGTGGAGTGGATCTTTCGAAGCTAACCCACTAAAAATATGAAATTTATTTTTCACGTACGTCAACAACGTGAGAATAATCTGTGTGCACTATTAAAAAAAAAATTATTATTAGTATCATTGTTTGCACATGAAATTGAAAAAGTAGAACTAAAGCCCAATTGTACTCAGTCATGCAACATTTCATGAGATATGAAAAAAAAAATAAAAAAAATAATGAAACAGATCAAAAGTTCTTTTTATTACCTCGGTTTGGGTTTGTCCCACCAGGTATGTCAACAACGATCCTGGAAAGTAGAGATTGCAAGATCAGTTCAAAAAAAATATTAAAATCTTTTTTAAATAGAAAAAATAAAATAAAGCAAAGACAGGGGAATAAAGAAGAAGAAAAAAATGTAGAATTAAGAAAGAGAGAAAGTAATCAGGATAAAAACAAGTGAGGAAAGATAAGGGAAACAAAGAAAAAATAAAGAGAGAGAGAAAGAAATCAGAATAAAATCAAGTTCACCAACCAATGTATCCACTCTCGCATGCTTGGTTCACTTGGGCTCGGTGCATCTGGATCTGTCATAACCTGCATGCACATAGACTTGACAAACTCAGTTGATTTTAAAATGGAAAAAAATGAGAAATCATAAAAAATCAGCAAAAACCACATGCATGCAAGATCTCTTTCCATAAGCTGGCTCTTAGAGTATAATAGGAAAAGAAAAGGGTTATAACTTACCAAGGTGTAAAGGTTATCCATGTTGCCTGTGAGAGTCAACTTAGGTGGGCTAATAGCCATGGAGGGCTTGATGTCACAGCCATTGGTGACATGCTTGGCACCAAAGTACACAGACATGCTAGCAGATGGAACAAACATGTCAACAACATCACCGATCACACGACCAAGGACGAGTGGATCAATTGAGGTAGCCATAACCAGAAAGACAATGCACAAGAGAGCAGAGTTGTTAAGAGACAAAGAAAGCATAAAGCAAAGAGTGAGTGTAGAAACCAGAGTTGTTGGTGGTTGTGTGAATTTCAATTGTGCCAAGAAGTAGGGTTTATATAGAAAGTGTGTAATTAAAAAAGCAGAGGTAAAGTAACAGGGCCACACTATTTTGTAACTTTTATTTTATTTTATTTTTTTGTGTGTAATGAAACTGTGTTTCATTAATGGGGCCATCACAAAATCAGGAACAGCAATGGCTGACACGTGTGTAGAGTTCCATAGAGGTAAAACAGCCATCCTTTGTTTCTATGTGACGAATGGCGTCATCAGCTCCGTCCATTGAAACTACCAGCCAACATATGTATCAGAAAAGCAGTAAATGGGTTCAAACCATTCATGATTCATGCAGCTTAATTAAGATAAGCAAGCACAGGTTGTAACGCCAAGGTTTCAAATCTGTGGTGGTGGAGTCCACAAGGCAATAATCAACGGCAGAGAAGGAAGGTGCAGATTGCAATGGTGGTTTGTGCAATAGCAGAATACTGCCTTGTTTTGTAACTCCCCCTGGCCCTCGCTTTTCTTACTTGTCTGTATTAGCAAAGGGGGTTTTGGCTGTTTAAAGAGTTTCTTAATGAACAGCGTCATGGATGACCTGGAAGATTCTTCACTGCCATTTAAACTCATTCAGTGAGAAATGGCTAATGAGGTCTCTGTAAAAAGTGGTTGAATGAAAACTACGTCATTATATGGGGAAATATTTTTTTTACGTGGTAGAAAAATAGTTACCTCATGTTGTACAAATAAAATTACAAGTGGGACCCATAGTTAAGAGGAGAGAAAAAAAAATGGTGAGACCCACCCCTTTTTGTGTGTATAGAAAAATTGTTTCTCACATGTAAAATGAGATAAATATAATCCTATATTATATTATATTATATTATATGAATTTAATGTTTCTACCGTATAGATATATTATCTATATTTACTTTCAAATTGACGTCATTTTGGATTGAATGATTAAAAAATTATAACGATAAAGACTGTTATATTTTAAATAAATTATAATTATAAAAATACTTTGATTTCTGTCCTAAAACAATATTGTTTTGGGTTCAATACAAATAATTTATTTGCATTCACTACAGGCAAAAAAAACCCTTATTATATATATCCTCTTGGCGTTTCAAATGTTTTACCCTCAAAAAATAAAATTGAATATATAATCTAATACAACATCTTCAAATCCCTCGTCATTAGACCAAAACTAATGGTTTGATATTTTATCCGTTTATCATGTACCACCGCCAATTTTAGTTAAATAGGTTATTATTGTCTCATTTTACATGATTGTGTGGTAATTCATTTAATATTAGGAAGAAAGAAAATTCTCACTCTAACAACACTTACAAAGTTTACATAATAGAAAAAGTATTTGTTCTTTTAAAGGATATAATATTTTGTGTTATTTTAGATCCTATCAGTTGATTTCTGTCAATTAAAGATTGTAATTTATTGTGAATTACTAATTAATTAATAGGTTTGACCCAATAAATTATAACCGTTGATTGACAAAAATCAACGGTTAGGATATGAAATGACACAAAATTATATTCCTTAAAAGGATAAATATTTTCTCTATAATATTACGTTTTTACACTTCTTTTTAATGTATACCTATTTTGATTTTAAAAAAGCCATACTTTTTTACTTTTCTTTTTATATCCTTTTTCGTAAAAAAACAAAGCAGGAAAAAATAAAAAAATCAAAAATATATTACTAAAATTAAAAATAACTGTGACCACTGAAATTAATATCCCTTGCCTTGCATGGGGATCGATTACCTGTAATAAATTCATATTCAATTTTTGTAAAATTTAATGCTTAGTTGCCCCTAAATAATAAGTAAAAGTATTTTGTTCATTATTTCTAAATTTAAAGAAAGAGAATGTGTATTTAATAATATTATATAATGTTTGTATTTAATAAATAGGTGAATGAATATATTACACTCATGTATCATTTAACATCACAATATTATATGAGAATATTTTAATGATCAAACCAATAGTGATAAAAGATGCGAAAAATAAATATTGAAATAAAGAGTGAGAAAAATTAAAAAAAGGTTATTTCTTGTGACGGTTAATTTGTGTTTTATCATTGTCTAGAAAAAAATTGATTTTATCAAATGTTATTTTTAATTATTTCTGTTCAGCATACTAAAAGTAAAGAAAAAACAAATATCTCTATAAGAACAGTGTGATGCAAAAAATTATCTAGTATCTACGGAAGAAAAAAACAAATTCGTGTATATTTATTGAATTTATCATTCAATATAACACCAATGAGTAATTAAAACAAAAATAGTAAAAGAAAAATTATCAAAATAAACTTTTAAAATTAAGGTAAGTATATATAAGTAAAGATTTAATAATGATATTAAAATTAACTAATTAATTCTAAGATTACAATATGAATTGATTACAAAAAATGTTACGATCCGATAGCTCGATATGTCCAATCATAGATTGGTATGTTAATATAGGATCTGTTTGCCCTCCCTCAGGTACCTATAGGAGAGGTACCCTAAAGATAAGCAGATCACTATGCACAATAACATAACGACATAGTCAAAGCGTGGGGTGTGTGCACAGTGACAAGCTAAGAGAGAGAGGGTTTTGAGCGTGTTACCTTATTGGTTTAACCCTTATTTATAGATGAGTTACCTAACAGAAGTAGACTTTTGGGCCTCTCAGAAGAATTGGGAGTCCAATTGTTGATCCATTACTGCCATAGTAGGTTTAGCATAATTAAGGAATGTTTCCTTAATTCCCTCTTAGTTGTTAGCCCTATTTGGGCCTTCTAGAATATAGGCCTTTGTCAGGTCCATAACAGTTGCCCCCCAGCCCAGTAGTTTGGTTGTCCAGGCTGCCGAGGTGAATTGTCTTGCCTTTTGCTTTAGGTTTTCTGCTGAGCTGAGAGCGTTTGAGTTTTTGTAAACTTTTTGCATATATGTTCCTTACATCTCAGGCTTTTAAACTGGGGTCCTCATTGCCCCTTATCTCGGCGGGTTGATCATAAACCATGGAAAACATTTCACGTACCGAGTAGTTGCCCCCAAGCATCATTCCATACGCACACGTCCTGAGTTTGTAGCTTTCTTCTGAAACTGGGAATGATTTCCCTTGTCAACTATGTGGGCGGGTTATGCATGAACCCGGCAAGATACTGCACATGTGTAATCAGGGAACGAACGATCTTGAGTTGTTGGGATCCAACTGGCGAGTTGCCCCAAGCCTCATCCACGTAACCCGGCTAAGAGTTCCCCCTCAGCCCGGTAGTTTGGTTTTCCAGGCTGCCGGGATGAAATAACAGTAATCTCTGCATTTGACTTTCCTTTGCATATTTTATTCAAGTTAGCAGTCGAAATCTTGCTTTGACTTGGCATCTTTATTGAAGCAATTTTCTTTGGGTTGGAACTTTTCTTGGCCGATTTAATTGGGTCAGCGATTGCAGATATTATCTCTGTTATTCCGAGGTGGAATTTTAGTGAACCGAGTATTGAATATGTTGTTTCCATATTTCTCCCTCAATCTTTTTTGGCTGAGGTGGTGCTTTGGTGAGGCAGTGTTTGCCTCCTTTTAACATCGAGCTCGTAGCTGTTCCTTCCTAGGCTTTCGGTTGGAGTCCAACTTCTTGCACTGTGACTTTATTGATTTAGATTTAGCTTTTCAGCGTTAACTGAACAAAATGACCTAGCCAAGGTTTTTCATGCGGATTCTTCTTTTTGCTTTTAACCCAATGTTCTTAATTAGGTTTTCAAATTTGAGGCGTCATGGTGACTTGATCAAGGTCGTAACAATTTGCCCCTTATTTTTCAAGCCTGATTTCATTTATCACAGCTTGTACACATGTTGTTTATTTTGACAACGTTTAGGATTCGGAAAGCGTCCTTCCGTTTTCCTATGCCTCGACTAGAAGCCACAGTCCTGCAGTGTGCTTTTTATTTTTAACCCGTTTTCTATCCAGGTTCTTGCACGTTGCTAGATGTAGGTTTCCAATACTTTGGCTTTATAATATTTGACGTAGGTGTCATTTTTTGACTTCGTCTTGTTTCGTCGTTTCAGATTGGGGTGTGATTCTTTTTCTAGGATCTCATCTCTCCAAACCCGTCTTCATTTTTTACCCCAAATTTTTATCATGGGTCTTTATCCCGGATTGGGGTGTAATCCTTTTTCTAGGATCGCATCTCTCCAAACCCGTCTTCATTTTGTCGCGGATTGGGGGTGATCCTTTTTCCCAGGATCCCGTCTCTCCGAATCCGTCTTCATTTCATCGCGGGTTGGGGCGTGATCCTTTTTCCCAGGATCCCGTCTCTCCGAATCCGTCTTCATTTCATCGCGGGTTTGGGCGTGATCCTTTTTTCCAGGATCCCGTCTCTCCAAACCCGTCTTCATTTCGTCGCGGGTTGGGGCCTGATCCTTTTTCCCAGGATCCCGTCTCTCCAAATCCGTCTTCATTTCATCGCGGGTTGGGGCGTGATCTTTTTTCCAGGATCACATGACTAAGTATTTTTTAAATAAAATGGAAATAATGATGAAGGGGCTCAAATTAATGTATTATTTTGGGGAATAAATTAAGAAGAAAAAAAAAAGCATAGTACTTGAACGAGGCGAAAGGCTTAGGCCCATTTATTTATGCACCATCAAAACCTGGTTTTGGGTTTGAGGGGAAGGTCAAATTGGAAACTGAACTAGTAAGACTATACAACAAAAAGCATTAAAATCTTGCATTGACGTATTTATTATCTGAACTTAAATGCGATATTTACATACTTTAAACATAATAAAATAAGTGACGTTTATCTATCAATAAAAACAAAACAAATAACACTGCGTATTTATTATTCTTAGAAATTTTCAAACTTGGTATTCAATATATCTATGCGTTTCATATAGTAAAAGTCTCATCCTTTAAATCATCTCTTTTCCATGATAAAGGACTCTCCCTTATGCGTTTTATTCATTTAAAAAATAAATTAGAATTATAAATAAGTGCGATGTGTAAGACCTGATAGTATAAGTTTATGCTATACGTTACGATATTTTTAGTTGTTTGGTGTGACTATCGTATAGTATAAGCTTATACAGCAAAATTTCTTTATACATCAAAATAATGTACAACTTAATCAGGTGTAAGAGGATAGGATTAGGCCTGATAAGGAGTGATGTATTAACCAATGCAATTCTCAAGAATTAATATATTATTTTAATATTAATATATTAAAATAAAAAATAAATTTTCAATATAATTTTTTTTAAAATATTGGAGATTTTTATTTTTATAAAAATTAATATATTTTTTGGACACACTGATCAACATATTTCTATAAAAAATAATATCATCTGATATATTAGGAAGAATTATGTAAATTCATTATTAAAATGTATTTTTGACAAAAATATTTATTTTTAACCTATCTAATATTAGACAGTATGAGCATGTTTGGTGCATAGTATAGGATAAGGCCTGATAGTATAAGGCCTGATTATATAAAGCTTAATTAAATTTTAATACTATCCATTGTTTAACATGACATTGTATAAGATAATGTATTGTATACGATAATACTAATAAAATTCGTTTCAAATTCAAACAATAACTAAAAAGGAGTCTTATCATCCCAATGGCTAATGACATCTTTGTAAAAAGTGACTATGATTCTACGAATGTAAACATCAATATTAGAGATATTATTATGTCTCCTTGGGGTTTGAGAATTTTTCACTTTATCGTGTAATTCATTATTAAGGTTTGAGCATGTAAACCTATTATTAAATAGGTTATTATGGTCTCTCACTTAGGATTTTATTGTAATTCATTTTAATATTTTAAAGAAAGAAATTTCTCTCTCTAAGAACACTTACAAATTTTACACAATAATATTTAATTTTTACACTTCTTTTTTATAAATATTTTGATTAAAAAAGGAAAAAATATACCTTTTTAAAAAAAATTAAAAAAAGTATAAAAATATAAGTTCCAAAAATAACATCATTAAAATTAAATTAACTGTGGCGACAGAAATTAACATGCCTTGCCTTCTTAAATGGGAGCACCGAGTTTTTTCTCTATTTAATAAAAGGGAGCACCGAATTTAGTGCTTCGGTTCAAGAAGTTTTTCTCCCTTTAAACAGCTAAAACACCATTGCAATTTGTACCTTCCTCTTCTACCATTGATTTGTCTTGTGGGCTACATGAAACAATGTTTAATATTGCTAAAATGAGTAAAGCTTATGTCCCAAAACAAACAAATAATTAAAAATAGGGAAAAATATTTCTCTAGTCATTGGAGATAAAGTTATATCCAGTGAATTCAAAACGACGTCGTTTTAGAGTTATATGATTAAAAAAATTATAATGTTAAAGATTAATATAACCCTGCAATATATTAAAATTACAAAAATATCTTGATTTTTGCTCCAAAACGACGTCGTTTTGAGCTCATCATAGATTACTTATCTCCATTGACTAGAGAAATTCTTTACCCTAAAAAATATTGCTTATTTATTATAATTACAAATTTCTAAACTTGGGATTCAATATATCTATAATTCTTACATTTAAAATGTTTTACTCTTTATTGTCTCTTTTTCCTTTACGAAGGTTTGATCTTCATGTTTTTATTAATCTAAAAAAATAAATTTAAAATTAATATTAAATATAAATTCTGTGTAAATTTTTTTAATAAAAAACTTAAAGGGGTGTTTTGTACAAGGATTATTTTTAGATTTTCAGAAAACTGATATTGAGAATCTTATTTACCCACCACTGGGATAAGGATTGCAAAATTTTTTTCGGGAAAATCAAATTCCCGGGATTTACAATTATGAAACAGAATCTCATTCCAAGGAGGGTGGGAAAATGCTCCAAAATTTTCAGGACAAAAATACCCTTCGCTTCTCTTTCTTTTTCTTCTTTATACTATTTTCATTTGTTCTTCTTTGCAGGCTCTTTGACCCATTTGGGGTTTTTACCCCTTTAATTTGTCAATATGGTATTTGGTTCACATTATTTACTAATTGGGGTCATTTAGTGATGCGAGGGGGACTCGGCGTCACTGAGTGCCGCACACCTCCCCTTGCGTCACTCACACTTCTTTTATTTTTCTTGTATTTTTTTAATTGAGTGACGGCCCCCTCTCCTAGGGAACTCATACGATTGTGCCAAGTGGCACAATTCTGTTTGTCCCGTTACCGTAAAACTTCGGAAGGTCATAACTTTTGACTCGGGTATGCAAATCAAATTATTATTTTTTATTTCAAATAACTTTTCGAGATCTACACAATGACATCTCATTTGACATATTTTATCTTTCATTAACATAGTTCAAATTGACAATAATAGTTCCATTTTTTTTACAAATTTGAATTATGTTTGTGAGAGACAAAATATGTCAAATGAGGTGTCATTGCGTATAGGGGTGTAAATGGGCCAGGCTAGCCCGGCCCAGCCTACTGCCCGGCCTTTCAGAAAAGTAGAGTAGACTTAGGCTTATAAAAAAGATTTTTTAACAAATAGGCCATAGGCCAATTTTGTCAAACCCAGCCTACAGCCTTGTAGGCTGGCCTATTTAATTTATTAAAATAAAATAGTATTTATTTTATGTGGCAAAGTACCAATACCAACTCTAATTTTTATGTGCACTGCCGCTTCTCACTCTCAGCTTCGTCTTTTCTCTTAGAACCCTTGTGCTTGTAGCCGGCCATTTCCGACAACCACCTCTACTTGGAGCTTCTTTGTTTAGGTACGCAGTGTACGTTCCTTCTCTCCTCTTTCTCTTAATCTTTTTCTTTCCCTCCCAAAAGCCCCATTTTTGTGATCTTCTTCATGGTACACAGAACTTGAAGACTTTAATTACTCACTCAACACTTTCAGATCGGTGTTTCTCTTGGACAAATTGACAAGGTTTTTATTTTTTATGCAATTTTATTCCTTATTGCACACTCTTTCGTTTTCATGCATGAATGAATGGAACTTTCTTTGCTCTATACAATTATTTTTTTTGCTTAGTATCTACAGTGGGAAGCCTACAAGGCCTGTAGGCCATGTCAGACTTTCTTATTTTTAAAAATGGGTCGGGTTTGGCCTACAAATAAAGCCTTTAATAGGCCAGATAGGCTGAATTTTTTTTTACGTAGGCTTGGGCCAGGAAGGCCAAAGCCCGACTCAACCCAGCCCATTTACACCCCTAATTGCGTAGATCTCGAAAAGTTATGTGAAACAAAAAAAATCATTTTATTTGGATACCCGAGTCAAAAGTTATGGCATTCCGAAGTTTTATGATAACAGGACAAACGGAATTGTGCCACTTGGCACGATCGTGTGAGTTCCCCCAGGAGAGAGGGGCGTCACTCAATTAAAAAAAATAAAAAATAAATAAAAGAAGTGTGAGTAGCGCAGGGGGAGGTGTGCGGCACTTAGTGACGTTGGGTTCCCCTCGCGTCACTAAATGACCCCGATTGGTAAACACCGTGAACCAAATACCTCATTGATAAATTAAAATCCCAACAAACCCCAATGGGTCAAAAAGCCCTTCTTTGCATTCTCTCTGCTCTCCACTGCAGTCGTGGGTCACAAAATATGGGGAGAACCTCACACACCTTTTGACTTCAGTATTCTGGGCTTCTTCCCTTTGTTGAAGATAACATTTTCCTCATGCAAGACCTCCTTGAAAAAAAAGATGCCATGAAGAAAAACATGGGGACTTGGATTTGTGCTCAAAGGTTACATCTTCCACTGCTTCACTTTTTGATTCAACTCGGCATATATCTTGAATGCCTTCAACTTTGTCCTCGCAACTCGCCATAATAATTCTTCTTATTACTCTTAGATTTGGATCTTGCTCTTGGTTTGTGGGTTATGTTTATTTTTGAGGATGAAAACACTACTCCAGAACTTGACTCTGAGGAGCATGAAGCCGAGTATGCTTTGTGAGGTTTGCTTCTCCATCCAATCTTCTATCATCACGACTCGGAGAAGATTCATCCTTTCTTTATTCCCTTTTTTATTTTCTACGTCGGGAACCATGATTGTGGTTGTAGTTCAAATTGCTCTGTATGTGAGTGGTTTTGTTGAAGAGACCCAGTTGTTGATCGTCATCAAGATTGGATTAGATTTGTTTGTTGAACGATAAATGGTGTTGATGAGACTGGAGAGTCTATCGAGAATTATAAAGGGTAATTTTGTAAAATCACTCCACATTCCTAGCAATATTTGACAATCAACAAAACATGGAATCAGGAAACTTGAATCAACATTCTTGGTAATATTTTGGCCCACCAAACAACTTTTTATTAACATTCATGCAAAATTCACTTTCTCATTATATTCCTCGGTATCTTGATTCCCAAAAATAACAAAAGTTTTCTTCTACCAAACGTCCCCTAAAGGAAAAAGCGTGAATGCTGTTCAAGATTTGGTTTTCAAGTGCACACGGGAAATTGACACTGCCAAATTTTTATACATATGTGGTAAGTTTGTATTTTTCTTTTTATTTTATTTTTGTGTGCTTATATGGGTTATTTGTTTTAACTTTCAATTTATATATTTATGAATTCAGAATTTTTTATATTGTATAAAATAAACGGATAAAAATACCAAAAAAATTAAAATATAGAATTTTGATTTGCTAAGTTTTTTTTTTTTTTTTTTAACTTTTATACTAATTCAAAACAACCTTTATTCAAGTTCAAAACCCAATATTATTTTTTTATTGAAAAACTACAATATTGTTTAGTAGGGACATATTTAAGGGTGACAATTTAGGTTGGCCCGTCACGACCGGCCACCAACCCGCCAAAAACGGAGCGGGACGGGTTGGCTCGCCATTAAATATGGGTTGAAAAAATGAACCCACCCTGTTTTATGGTGGGTTGGCGGGTCAATCCACCAACCCGTCAATTAAAAAATTAATTAAAATTCAAAAATAAATTAGATTTTATGAATTTTTCTAATATTATTTTATTTTATTTCACATTTTTCTTAATTTTTTTCAGTCTCGATCTTAAATGTACACTAATATTTGTCAGATATTCTTTAGGAACTCATTTGTCTCCATATATGAATAACATTTGTCATAAATAAAATTGTTATTCTTTATTTTTTCTAGGAAGTATTATAACATTCTTTATTCTTTAAGATAAAAAAAATTGGATATCACAAAAATTTAATGACAAATGAAATACTACCTAATTATAAAAAAAAAAAAATTATAACCTGGCAGGTTGAACCCGTTTTAACCCACTTCTAGGAGGGGCGAGTTGAAGTGGGTTGGTGGGTTGAAAATCTCAACCCAACCCGCCCCGTTTTGGCGAGTTGACCCGCTGGGCTCAACTCATATTGTCACCTCTAGACATATTTATCTCATCAAAGTCATAGATCAAGAAATGTGAAGATGTATACGACCTGTTTGGATATTGTTTTTAAAAACAATTTTTTAGTTTTCAGAATAAAAAATAAAAAAAATTCCGTTTGATAAGGTCTGCTTTGTAAAAAATAAAAATTACAACAGTTTTTTTATTTTTAGAATCAAATTTTGAGAACATATCTGAATTATTTTTTTATGTTTTGACTTTTAATTTTTAAAACAAAAAAAAACACAGAAAATATTTATTTCTGTAACTATTTTACAAAACAGTTTTAAAAACAAAAAATCTATAACACAATCAAACAGACTCGTAACTCTCTCAAGATGTAACTTAGGTCGTTTTCTCTAATAATAATAGAATTTAATTTTGCTGTACATTTATTACAGTTACATTTATTTATCTATTATCAAATTAGTTAATAAAGTTTATATTTAAGGTAGTTGTCAGTATAATTAAATTCATTAAATAATATAACAAATAAATTACTATACACATGAGTGTAGAAAATTTTTAAACTTACATTACATCAAAATTCAACTCATAACAATATAACCAACCCACTTGGCTACCAATGCCCCATTCTTTTAGTCTCTATTCTGTCATTTTACTCGAACCCAAAAAGATGTATAGTCTCTTCACAACTTGTTGGTTGGCCAGGGGCCAGGGCATTATATGGACCACAATATCTCAAAATTCTCATCTCCAGCTACAAATTAGAGGCATTTGGCAGTGTTCTTTCCCAAAAGAATCGTCCTTTTCCTCGCCTGAAAGGCATTCAAGCTAAACTTTGTGAATCAGTACCATATACTCAAATGTTACTCACCTAAAAAAAATCTATTGGACTTTCAGAATAATCCACATGAAATTGTTACACGAGAATTGTATTTGCATTTGGTAGCCTAAAAAGTTTATGAAAAAAAGTGTGTCATTTTATTTTATTTTTGGTGAAAGAAGGTGTGTCATTTTAAACGACACACCTTATATCTTTTTACTTTCACAAAGAGTAGGACCCATACTTTTTAAAAAAAAAAAAATCACTCATTCTCTCTCTCATGATTTATCTCTTTCTCTCACTTAAAATGACATAATTTTATGTCCTTTAAAATGATACACAGTTTCTTCAAAGTTTATTAGGTTGGCTGTTTTGGGCTTTAACTTTTGCATGGGAATTGCTATGAGTTCACATTCCAAATAAGGTCTAATGAAATGTCCATAACCTCAAACTCAATACAAATAAGTATAAACTCCATTAGCATGGTCATCATTTTCAATTTTCATGGCCAAAAAGGCCTTTGTTATCTAACGTGGATAGGCCCTTGCTTTAGCTTGCCTCTTTCTGTCTTTGATTAGTCCCACAGTTCAGATATTTTTCCATTAAGTGCTTTTTTTTTTCTTTCTAATCAACTAATTAGATTTCCCCCTTTTGCCATGTTCTATTTTGTCCTTGTTGAACTTGTGACATGTCCTTGTCCTTGGTATGATTCAGACAACAAACCACATAGAGTTGACAATAGTAGATATATATCAGCATTATGGTTAAGAAGTTAACGTTCCATAAATGATAAATCGCCCGTGAAGCGCACAACTGTCTAAAAATAATGCCACCGCAACAAGTGAAGGTACATACAATTTTTGTCGCTCCAAAACAAAGCAGGAGTCACTATAAGCACATGGCAATGGAGGCCCACAAAAATAAAAAATCTGTTTGAATTTAATTTGTATCAAGAAATTAAATCTTAACCCATTTCCAATTAAATTCCTAAGCACAAAAAATCAGAGATTCAAATTTACAAATGCCATTCTAATTAAAGACAAATCTTTTTGTTCTCATTTGAGTTAGGTGATTAATACAGTGAAATGCATACCTAGCAGAAAATGTGAAAAAAATAAGAAAGAAAGAAAGAATGGTGCTTGGAGGTTGGTTGATGAAGACTGATCAGACATTTCAGAAGAATCAACGGCAAGAGGTTTTCCATCACTGTTTAGAGTACAGGTTTGTGGATCAGAGCCATCAGTGCTCAACATTAAAGCACGAAGAACCCCAGAAACAGTGTGAATATAAGCTGTCCGATTCTTTGCTAGAAGCCATGTCAAGCCCATGAGTTCACAATCTTTGTTGTGTATCTTTTTAGTCCTATCTTCTGATTTGCTTGAATTTGAAGTCTTCTTTCTAATCTGCATAGAGGCAATATGTCAAGTCATGTTGCACTAAATAATTTTATCTCAATTTGCTATAGCAACACCTTTTCTGATTCGAATGCATGTATATTGACAAATCAACAGCAATAAGAGATGGAAAAATATATTAGAATACAGGTGATAAAAAAAATAACAGTTGATTTGTCTATTACTAGTTAAGAACTTTTCACATAACAAATCATGTGAAATCACACATGAGAGGATGGAGATATATTTCTTTAGCTTTTAATTTTGGGTTGGGTTAAGATTATCAAGTTCGTGAGTCAACTGGACATGCTTAGAACCCTAATTCTTTAATAAGGATATCAAATTGAAACGGCACAATAAATAGGTTTGGTGCATCAAAGCATGTTAAATTACATCTTGATTGGTGTAACATCAATTATTAGAAAAATAGTCAAAGCTGCACATCAATGCTAAGGACTATCAAAATGCATAGGAGAAATTTCAACGAACTAATTATTCGGTTTAGAGAGATGAGGTTGTGAAGATTTTAATAGTAAGACATTATGCATATGTTCAAAGGGTTTTATTAGTGTTATGTTACATGATTTAAGTGTTGTTTTCAACACACACAAAAATGGAGAGAGAAAGTGGAATGATAAGAGAAAAAAAAAACATGTGGACCCCACGTCTTTAATGTGTGTGTAGGAAGGTGATGTTATATCATGTTACATGATAAACATAAAACCCATGTTCAAACGCAACAGACAACATTTAGATCACCCTGAATGAATTCCAACATTTTTTAAATAATTATTCTAAGATTCTGAAACAAGCGACAGATTTTTTGCAAACTGCATACTATAAATCAGAAACAGGAACGATAAATCCAAATGTGGCTACAGATGTTGTCATCTAATGCCAATAACTATGAGTTAAGTAGGAAATGAGAATCAGACTTATGTCAGGCAGGCAAAAAGTGAATAACTTAGAAGAATCAGAGGGATATTAATCAGATCTTAGTTTTGCTTCTTTGCAGTCAATTTGCAAGGTAAGCATGTGACAGGAAAAAATAATGGATTAAAAGTACAACTATGCCAACAAACCATCATTTATGCCTGAGGCAAGCTAAGAACAAGAACACTAAAATTAACAAATTGAAGCCGTGTCTTATAAGTTAGAAGGTTAAAATTGTTTATGATGTCTTTTGCATTATAGAAATAAAACTTTTCTCGTAAGTAACAACTTGATTTACGCACGACAATATTGTAAAAGTCATCAAGCTTCTTGATCCAAACTTTACAAAGAGATTATTTTGCAACCAAGGATCTAAAATATTGTATTTATTTTGAAGATCAAGTGCTTAATCTTTTATAGGCACACACGATGTAGATTTTTTTGTAAGACCTCGGTTTGAAGACATTGGCGGGTCATTTGACTAAAGCCTATTTCACTAATTCTCAAGTGACTGAAGTGTTAGACTTCACTAATCCAAAGGCGCGTAAAGGATAGTGCCAAAACTGACAATATCCCAAGTAAAGGAAGGAAAAAGATAACTTTCCAATTACCAAGCATGAAGATTGAAGATTTCATGAAAAGAAACCTTGATTGATCAGTTTGATCTTCTTCAATTTTGAACAAGATCCATTTAATTCCAAATGAACAAGTACTAAGCAATGCCAAAGAAAAGAACAGCAAAACAAAATACATGGAGGAGAAAAAAAGGAGCATTTTTGTTGTTGAAAACTTACCAAATAGAGGCTATGTAAACACTTAGAGCACCCTTCCAGACCTGGAAATCCATTGACATTGGTGCTGCTACTCAAGCAATTTCTCTCCAACCTTTTCACACTTTCATCTCCAACAAGATTCCCACTTGGAGTAACTGAAAATGATTCAGGGCAGCTCAAAGGGTGCAACCTAATGCCACAGTAGCAATACACCGCATCACAAGTCTCATTTGGCTGGATAAGCTCAATTCCTCTCACTTTCAAAGCCTTTCCCAAGTCACTCACACAGGTTTCCGAATCATCTGGCAACAAGGGCATGTCATAGGATGTGGGATGGCCATGGCCTGGTGAACCATGTTCCACTCCAAGAGCAGTGGCAGAGTAAGCAGAGTACAGCCACGCAGCCAGCACAGGACAACATCGGCTACGGTGGAGCTCCTTATCAACACCATCTTTGTTGGAACTACATGCACTCTTTATTCCATCATAGTGCTCGTCTGAGAGGTTCAGAGGGCACCCTGCAGCATCATCTTGTTCGGGGAATGCAGGGATTGTTCCTGGTGAAGTTGGTTTTGGGATAATTGGCTGAACTGAAGCATCAGGGTCAGAGAGAGCCAGATAGCAAGGGAGGATAGTGAACAAGAACAAAAGGGTCTTGAAGAATGGCTCAACTGTTGTAGACAGTGTCAATGTCATAGTGTTTAAGAGAAGTCTTAGACTCTATGGTGAAGGGAAAAAGGGGAAGGGTGTGAAGTGGATGTGGTCTTGTTTCTCCAACCAAAAAGAAGAGAATATTGGTATGGCATGGGAAGGGTAGCCTCTGTAGGGGTGTTGTTGGGTCAGAACTCAAACCAAAGGGAAAGGGAAAGCAAAGTAAAGGGCAAAAAGGGTGGTGGGGTTGAGCAAAGTTTGGCACCATGCCACCTCGTTTAGATCTAAGCTTAATATGCTACCTCTATTATGTTTCTGGTAGGGATTAGCAAATAGTTTCATGATCAAATCATTCACTGAAGAAATGATTTTATATTAAATCTCTTTAACACATATTTTTACTATCATCATGTATAAACATAAGTATGCCACCAATGAATGTATATACATGACATTTTATCAGCACGGGGAGGTTTAGAGTTGAGAACAACAAAGAACTACCCATTGTTTAATTATTTCCAGCAGCAGATATTCTGATAGTCCTTCTCCTACTCTTTGTTTGAAGTCTTGTCTCTAATCATGGAAACGAATTATGTACCATCCTACCCATTTTCTTGTTGGTATCTTGGAGCTGGGGGCAAATTTTGGAATCTAATGTATGGATATTAGTGTTCTATTTTCCAAAGCCTTGACAACAACTTTTATTTCCTTGTGACCAATTATCCGAGAGGGACAAAGTTATACAATATACAGCTATGCATTATATGATACAATTTTTTCGTAAATAATACTTGAAACCAGTTAATAGGCAAGAACTAAATCAATTGGAACTCAAAGCCAAGGAAATAGGCTTTTTCTCTTCTTTTCCTTCCGGATATGTCTTGGAACAAAATTGTGGCTACGGGAGCATATTATTACATCACATGGCCTCATTTCGTATATTGTAAATTTTATTTTTGAAATAAATTTCGCCACGCTTTTGTCAATAAGGCCAACAATTTCTTTAAATTAAAAAAGTCAAGGCTGTCACTTTTTTCTATTTGCATTTTTTTTTTTTTAGATATTTCAATTGGTTCATCATTTCGAGACTAGTCCGACTCGTGGTGAATCTTAGGATTAAGACTTTAAACTTCTCTCAAATCCTATTTGCATCTTTGTAAATACTAAAAATGTAACAGGAAATTCCAGTTGCAAATTTCCATATATTCCTTTTGAACATTTTTTTTTTCGGTAAACATTCCTTTTGAACTTTATTATACCGATTTCAATGTAATTTTCAAACTACTCTTCTTTTTAGTGCATATCATACCTCTTACCTTTTATTATTTACTAATTTCTTAATATTTATATATCAACTTAATGTTAGTGTATTATAACTGTTTTAATTACGTCCATTTTTTAAAGAAAAATATTTATTATTTTAAAGGACACAATTTTATATTATTTTTAATAAAATTATGTTATTTTATTGCTTATTTGATGATTTTTTACATCATTTCTATTTCATAAAACTAGAAAGAGAGAGAAAATATAAAAATTGTTAAATATACACCAAAATGATATAGTTTTGTTAAAAATGATATAAAGTTATATCTTTTTAAAATGACAAATATTTTTTTCTTTCTTAAACATCATTTTTACGTCTTGCAGAAAAGTGTTTATAATCAATCGCCCGAACAAAAAAGTTTAGCGATTCCATTGAACTTTGAAAATTCTCAATTATATAGTAATAATCCTCATATCATAGTATGACATATGAAAGTCTTTGAGCTGTGTTCTTGCTAATTTAATCGTAACTTAGAAAATGAAATCTTGAGAATTTTCAACATTCATGAAAATATAAGGTTTAGACTGAATGGCTCTGTTTACAGGCTAATAATCACCTCTACCAATTTAGTACATTATTCGTTTGGGCTTCAATGTTTTACTTTTATGCCTTTTGAGTTTCTCTGATGTATAATTGTGTCCCCACCCACAACCTGTAAAATATACAAGCTTTGTAACTTTAAAAAGACGAAAGTGTTTTTGACTGTTCTCCACGGTACAAAGGCCCATTTCAGCCATTTCTTTATGAATAGAAATGTGCGCTTTTCCCCTCTATAATCACTATTCCAAATCCCAATTGCTGCGCAACCAAAAAGTGACAAAGAAAAGCCAGCTGTTGCCCTTAGATCGTTGTCGAATATCCATGTTGGACTTTGCCTTGAGCTTTTTGTTTCCATTCTTTTTTTTCTTTTTTCTTTTTTGTCTAGTTTCTGCCTCTAGAGAAGTCTCTTCTTATATAAGTTTAAATAATCTCTTATGATTTTATTTTGTTTTGTTTTGTCTTTTAGTTTGTTTGTGTTACCAATATCTTTAAAAAATGTTAGGAAATGGATTAAAAAAATATATGATACGGTCACTATGAAAAATTACAACCATACAAAAAATAAATTAATGGTAATGATTTTATAATTATCTTTTTTAATATTTTTTTCTCTTCTTTATCATTATTGATCCATCTTTGTATAATTATAATTCCTCGTGTTAGAGATATACCACGGTCACATTCTGAATTGTTGAGTTTTCTCTCTCAGCTCCTTCACTCTCTCTAGATTTTTATTTTTTTTCATTTTCTCCTGTGAAATTTTTTAGCACAAATACGTGGATCTGTGCATTATCCACCTTTTATGTCCAGTGGACTCCCGTGTAAGGGGGCATGTTAGATATATATAAAAAAAATCATTAATGTAGGCACCCAAGTTTTTGGGTTGAATTAAATTTTTACATGATATAAGAGCCATGTGTCACGGATTTAATCTGTCACTCTCTTTCTCTTGTGAAATTTCTTAGCACATATAGGTGAACTTGTGTATTGTACACTTTTCGCTATCAAAGGCTCGGAATCACGAGTTCGATCCTCACTATCCCAAATTTTTTTTGTGAAATTTCTTAGTACGGATTAGGGCTGTGCATGGGTGAGGTCGGGTCAGATTTTTGTGCCGACTCGACCTAACTTGGTTTTTATAGGTCAGGTATTTTGATCCGACCCGCTTTCATTTGATTCAAGTCAGGTCTGACTTGGTTGGAATTTTTTTGAACTAGTTCAGAACCGGGTCGGATCTGATGAAATGGGTTTGATTTGGTTTCTGAAGTGTGTCAAATTCGACCTGACCCGTTTTTGACTTGGTTTCAAAACATGTTTTTAATTTGATTTTTTTTGTAGTTATTGATTTATTTTTTAAACTCATGAAATTTCTACGTAGCAAACGACAAAAATTTCATCATAAAATTATTTTTTCATCGAAATACTTTTTGTCGAAAAGTGACGGAATTTTTTCTTTAATGAAAATTTTTACAAAAAAAAAAATTTTCTATCGAAATTTTCGACGAAATTTAGTTTCCGTCCAAAGTTTTGACGAAAATGATTTCCTCCATCAAAAGTTTTAAACGAAAAAAAAAATCCGTCAAAAATTTTGACAGAATGTTTTTCGTTCAAAATTTTGACGGAAATCGTTTTGAGGGAAATGTTTCATTCGAAACTTTCGACGAAATTTAGATTCTCTAAAGAATTTTGACAGAATATTTTTTCCGTCAAAATTTTTTATCGGATATTTTTGTTCAACATTTTTTGACAGAAATGTGTTCCGTTGAAAATTTTGATGGAAACATTTTTTATCAAAAAACTTGACAAAAATATTTAGTCGAAAAACTGACCCAAGTAAAAGTGGGTCAGTATTTAAACTGACCCAACCAAATGCTTCAACTGACCAAAGTTCAATTGGTCATTATTAAAACAAGTCAGGTCAAAATCTGACCCAAATAAAAGTGGGTTAGTATTTAAACCAATTAAAAAAAATAGATATTTGTGGGTCAGGTCAAGGTCAGATTGAGGGGAGGACAAGTGAACCAGTTTTTTTGCGCACCCCTACTACGAATAGGTGAGTCTGTACATTATCTATAGTCTAATAGACTCTCATAAATGGATGTGTTAGAAATATATAAAAAATCAATGTAACATCACCCACGACTTAAATTTTTTTTATTGATTTGGTTCTTTACACCTCACGTGACCATGTCAATTTTTTTAAGAGAAGACTATCCACTCCTAAGTAAAAAATAAAAGGGAAGAAGAAGAATTTTTCAACAGTAAAAACTATAAAGGGGTGCCTTCCACTGAATTCAACTTCATAAGGATGTAGGATTTGTAGGCTAGATTCTGTACAACGTGATATCTGCAGCAAAACCCCAATATTTAAGAATCTCCATGCTAAATCCACTAATGTTCGTGCGAAATTATTTGTTTTTTTCACTCTCTACAAACTTTGGGTTCTACGGCTGCACGGAGCAGCTGTACAAAACAGGTAAAAAATTTAGGATTTAGATGGAATAAAAATTAAAATGTGGGTTTAAATGGGAAGAAAATTTTCCTTTTTTGGAAAAAAAAAATGTACCGAAATGGGTACATGCGATGTATTGAAGAAATTTCCAGTTGGGTAGGTTTCGAGCTCCGAGCTGTAGGGAGGAGTCGCACGCTTTGTATTCAAAACCTGCTGATGAAACTAATGGTCCTGACTCTCTTTCTCATTATTAAACTTTTATTTCCTCATCCAGTTAGTGGTTTTGTCATGTGTTCCCCTTTACTTCATATTCAGCAAAAAAAGAAAAACTATTTTATATATTGGATCAAGGTGTTGTAATTACTAGTACTAGAATATGAATATGTCAACTTTTCCTCTATGATTTTTATTTTATTTTATTGTTTTGGAGTTGGGGGAGTGGTCTAAGCTGAGTTAAAAGTTTAGGTTCTCGACCCTTCTTGTTCAACACAAAAGCAAGGAATTAAACATATGTAGTTTTTGTAAGTTGGTGAGTGTGGTCACAGTTTTATCTTTCCTGTTTAGTTCTATGAATGATTGCAGCATCTCCAAGATAAGTAACATCAAGCATGATAAAAGAATTGATGCAATGTAAAGCTCTTTCCTGAATCTAATTTGTTTCAAAAGATGAAACGTATTTGTAGCGTGAAGAGTAACACGACATTGTAATGTTGGTTGGGCTGAAAGCCTGAAACCACTAAATCGGAGGGGAATATGGGTGTCCCTGTCAGACAATTCATCGTACCAAAAATTTTGTCTTCTTCATTGCTTCGGAAGCCAGCAGCTGAAGTGGTCTAGTTAGTGGCAATTTTAGCTATATTTGCTACTTTAGTCACATCATCGGCTATAACGGGGGGAACTGGTATAAGAGTAAGAACTATATAATCAACAGTGTCCAATGTATCGAAGATATCATAGGAGTGAGTTATTGCTTCCCATCGTATTTTTTCTTTTCCTTTTCTTACTTTTCAATGATGTACTTAAGTTGTTTGAAAAATGGTACCTGAATAATTTTCTTAACACCAACAAACATATACCACGTTGCTGTGGTTGTTAGCACAAGTTGACCCCAAGAAGAGAGATCTTGAGAACACCTTACATCCCAACCCCCACATTAGCATTCCATTGACAAACTCTTCAGCAATGTTAATGATAACTTTAAGTGAATGAGTGTCAATTAAATCAACTACCAAATTTGTGTTCAAAGAGAAGTATTCGGTTGATAAATACAATGCATGTGACTTCTTTTTTCACTGCCATAATAGTATAATCATCCTTGATTTTTCAAATTAGCAATAATGAGGCCTTTAGCATCTTTTAATCATTTCTAGTTGCACTACTTGTCTATCTTTTATTTATAAATTTGTTTCTGCTATAGTGGAATGCTATTGTGATTCATCTTTTTATATGTATATATAAAAGGGGGAACAAAAAATCCCTTGACTTTTTCATTCTCAACTATATTTATGTCTTTGCACGACATCTTTTGGGAAATCATGAGCATGATATCTTTTAAGAAAGATTGATACAATAAATTTTTTAGTGAGACTAATTATGAACCCAGTAATCATTCGTCAATGAAATGAAAATTTGATCTATAAAAACAATTCAATTATTTTGTCCTGTTTTGAGTATTTTTGTGAAAGAGAATGCTCTATCCTTCTAACACATGCTCCTAACTAATTACTTTAAATAGAAGGGACTCTACACTGGTTGTTTCGGTATTACTTTCATGTATTGTGTTTGCCTTTTGATTTTTCTTTTATTTTTCCCCTTATAATTAGTAGTTTCTTTATACTCCATTATGACAAGTTGTTTTTGACTTTTCACCATACAGATATAAGAGAGATCAGAAAACCTATTGTTTCAGTATTTCTTACAGTCCCTGGACAAAGAAATCTAAAGATAAGTTCCCATAAGCATCCACAGGCTTCAAACCAAAAGCTGTCATCGTTAAAATGATATACCTCTGTTTAAAGATTGTAGTTAGATTCTCAAGCCCAACTACTATTATAGATCCCTCTCCTTCCTGCATGCTCTCTTTTTGTCCCTTACAAAATTCTCGTGTAGATAAATAAACTTGTAAGTGACAAAATAACAGGATAGGAGCAATGCATAGTGAATGTGGTGATCTAATAAGGTTGGAAAAAAAACTAATGTGTATGTAAATTGTTAAATAATAAGTCCTTTGTTCCATCTGACAAGAACAAAAGAATTCTGGAGAAAAGGCTACTTTTTATGCCATCACAAAACTCTTGAAATGTTAAGGAGAAATTTGATTGAAGATTCCGCACATTGGTGAGGGCTAACGAAGGCTAACCCAAGTATTAGAATTCTGGCTGATCAGCAAGTTAAACTTTAAGGAGGATGTACAGGGATATGATTTATAACCTGCTCATTACTGCCTATGCATTATTAGATGTTATAGAAACCTTACAGAATGTTGTTTCATTTAGATTGTAGGTAACAAAAGATTGTATGCATGAGCCATCCAGAGAAAAAGGTGGCAAACGAAGACAATAAAATGCTTTAACAATATCTATGTTTGCATGAGTTAAAAATGGCTCTGTACAAGTTGTAGAAGCATAGACTACATGAACATTTTACAAATACAAAGCCATAAGCTTCCGATGGCTTTATGTTCTTAACTGGTAGTTCTTACCGTTCTAGACAGACTTCTTCCAAGGAATAATAATCAAATCATATTATCGATTTTTTATTAGTTTTCAAGGTTCTTAGATAGAAATAAGTAATAATCAATTTAAAGTATTCTGAAGAAGGAAGACAAGTTTATGATTAGATAGCTAAAACACACACTATATACGTACATACTTTAAAACATAGGCTATGGCAATGAGTTATGAGAGTAATGTATATTTCACTCCGTATGACCATTGACCAACTTAACTTTCCTTCAACTCCATAAGTAAACTTGTTAAGAACCTTGAAGTCACCACCCCAAAAGCTAGCTCTAAGGGTGGGAATGCCCAAGACCTTATAAACTCCACATTAGTTGCACATACAACCAATGTGGGACTCTATATCTCAACACGCCCCCTCACGCAAGAGCCCTCTTGGCTTGAAGCGTAGATTATGCAACAGGCCCAATCTTTGGTTTACCTTTTTTGTGCTTCCACTTTAAAGTGGGGGTGGTGAGGATCGAAGCTCAAGCTCTGATACCATGTTAAGAACCTTGAGGTCACCACCCCAAAAGCTAGCTCTAAGGGTGGGAGTGCCCAAGACCTTATAAACTCCACATTAGTTGCACATACAACCAATGTGGGACTCTATATCTCAACAAAACTCTTAGGAGCTTTACATATCCTGTATAAAACTCCCAAGAATTAATTAACACTACCATGTAAGATACAAAACTGATTATATTTGGAACTTTGTAACATCAGTAACCTAATTGTACCAGAAAGTTTAGCAAGAGACTTAACAGGAAGGAAAATCTTCAGGGGGAGGAAGCAAGCACTCAGATTCTGTTGGACCATCTTTCACAATGAAAGCCATGGCAAGACACCAAGATGTATGCTCCTCAAGATGGCAGTGTATAAACCACACTTATAATGACCCTAACTGGTAAATCTTAGTTAGAGATTTAATTTAAGGATTTAAATGTCATAATTAGATTCAGTGAGCGATTTCGAGTATTTTGACTGTATTCATGACTATGTTATGAACAGTGCGTTCTGCCGGAGAATTTACAGTTTTGTGAATTAACCGGTAGAGCTTAAATGAGCAAATTAATTTTAGGAACATAATTTGATAATTCTGACGACAAATATGACTTCAGAACGAAAAATTGTATAGTCTGGCACTTTCCGTGAAAATCTCGTGAATAGTGTTTCTACCGGGTATTTTGTACTGCTGTTTAAGCAACCGGTAGAGCCCAGAAACAAATAATTGATGAAATAAGAATAAGAAAGTCCAATATATGCCAAGCAAGTCAATATAGGCCCAAGAAAATGATAATTTTATAAGTTTAAGTTTCATAAGTAAATGAAGTACAATTAGGGATTCACAGTGCATTTCGTCAAAAACGGTGCAAAAATCATACTGTGAATTATGAATATTGTTTTGTAAGAATTAAAAAGTAATATAAATGATTTTAGAAAAATAAAAATATGTTTGTAGCATTGAGTTAGTTCCGGGTCAGTTTAAGTGAAAATACGCGAAAGAAAAACATCTGTTAAAAAGTCACATGTGGCTATAAAGCTTTGTCATTCAAGTGAATCACTATTCACACAACTAAAACTCCTTTCTCTCTCTTGCAAGCCGTGGAGTTCATCATGGAAGGGGGGGTTTAGGGCTTTATTTCTTTTTTTGATTTCTTCTTGAATATGCCACCAAATCCAATGACCCACCACATGAAATTGATTGGAAACCACTCAATGAGTCCATTCCACCTATCCATTTGAGCTATAGTTGAGTGTGTGAAGAGTTATTCCTCCTCTCATTTTCGAGTTACTATTCATTGGAGGAGAAAAAGTGAGTTCTTGATGGAGCTTGGCTTGGAGGTTGCTTTCTAGGCTTTGGGAAGTTGATTAGTGGTAAGAAACCTTTGTTTCCATGATGTTATTTTGATGGTTTGTGTCATAGAAATTGTGAGCATGTGTTGGTGTGAAATAAATTAGTTTAAAATTTGAATTGATGATGGATTGATGATGTGTTGGATATAGGAATGTGGAATAAGCATACGAACATGTAAAAAAAAATTGGAAAAAAAATCCCATGGTGACATACCCTAGATTTCGGCCTTGATAGGGTAATTAGGGGTGATGCACAAAGATTTATTGTATGTATTGGGAAGGTTTAATGTGCTTGAATAAGAGGAAATTTGATGAGTTAGTAAGAATGTTAAATTTGAAAGAAAATCCTTTGAAACATACCCTTGATGTTTCGGCCTTGAAGGATTTAAAGAGCTTGAGATTCTCAAAAATTAAATTGGAACTTGGTATATATATATATATATATATATATATATATATATATATATATATATATATATTATGTACGTGTAGTTGTTAAATTAAGTGAGGAAAATGTATTGTAAAAGAGAAGGATCCTTGGAAATTCCCTTAAAGGATTCAACATATAGGGTGTTTAGGGAAAGATGTTGTCATATTTTATTTTAATAAAATATGTGTGTTTCAAAGTATGAAAATGATAAGTCATGAAGTGAAATGGTTTGAAAAGAAATCATGGAAAAATATATTGATTTCCTGATTTTAGGCCCACGGTCCTTTAAAGTAAAATGCTATGATTTATGTTGGAAATTCGTAAGGGAATGGATGATTAAATTAAAGAACACCAACGGTTATAAAAAGGTCTAGACTTGTGTATTGGCATCGGATTGGCATAGGATTGGCAAAAATGCAAAGAAATGAAAAGAAGCAATAAAATGTGTGCCTTATGTGAAAGCTAGGCATGATGGCATTTTATTAATTGGTATTTGTGGATTCTTGCTCTAGGTGTACCTAGGGACTAAAAAGGAATCAGAATCTCTTGAAGATATATAAGTAACTTGTGCAACAAGTAAGGGTATTGGTAAAGCTTCAAGAGGTAAGCTCTATGTTTAAGGAGTCTTTTCCTGCTTGAGTGCTCCACCATGGTTAGTGAACTATGGTTGGACTGTATGACTGTGATTTAGATGCTTTGTATAGATGCATTCATATAGAGTTATTTGATAACATGATATGTTTTGCTCTGATATGACTTCTGTAATATGATTTCTGTAACAATCTCTAGCCATTGATTGTATAGTACCCGGACGTCCGCTTTGGGGTCCTCCCTCGGGACTGATGGTGTACGCCTCTGTTATGTATGGTTCCGCTTTGGGGTCCTCCCTCGGGAACACGTGCATTGATTTCTGCTTGGGGTCCTCCCTTGGGAATGACGACGCACGCCTCTGATATGATATGGATATATGCTCTGTTCTGTTATGATATCTGCTATATGTTGTATTTTTATACTCTGTATCTGACTTTCGTGCAGGAGTGAGCCAGGGGTATGGAGAATTCTCTATAAACCTGGAGCTTATGGAGATTTGTCATCTCACCCCTCGTTGGGGACATATTTTCAGGTGCCCAGATTCCCGGTGAGTCCTCACTAGGCAGGGACACGACACGTGGCTGAGGCAGTTGACAGATCGGATTTTGAGTGGCTGTAGGCTACTACCTTTTTGGAGTGTTTGATGTCTTTTAGTATTTCCGCATTTGATGGATCATGATATTGATCCTTTATTTTGTATGTGGCATGTATATGTTTTGTACATGTCTGTCACTTTGATGCATGTACATTTGGGTATTCAGGCACGTTATATGATGATGTATTATTCAGTTTATGATTTCTTATTGGATTGCATGCTGATTAGGATAGTAGCATGGAGCCATATTTTGCATGCGCCCATGGATGGGTATCTGATTATATTTGCATGAATGGTACTTATGGATTAATATGTTGTATAAACTGTTTATCAGTAAACGCTTCTGAGTGGGATTGGAAAATCCCTAGTTGTCCGATTTATAGAGGAAACTCTGCCCGATTTTCGTTTACGCCGAGTAAGAATTAAGTTAGAAAAAGAAAAAGTTAGCTCATATTTTCGTAAGTTAAGTCTTCCGCTGTTTCTGTTTATATCATGTGTATGTTAATTGAACCGGCTCGAGACGGGGATGTTACAACACTCCAGGGTTATCTGCCTTAAACTGAATTGCAGCCCATCCCCCCTTTGGAACTCCCACTGTAGCTACACAACCCTTGGCTAGCAATATTATAATTTGCTGGGTCCTTGTTAACATTGTAGCTACCCAACCCTTGGCCAACAATGAAGAAGTTGTGACCATGTACATGAAGTGGATGGTTCTCCACATTAAGTGTTGAGATATATAAAAACCATTAATGTAACTTCACCCAAAAGCTTAAGCTGTTGGGTGAAGTTGAATTGGTTCTTTACATTAAGGAAACCAGTATCCTGCAGCACAATCTCCAAATTTATGCCATAAGGCAATGCTAAAAGTTTTGTACCAAATTCTGTGTTCATGTTTTCTTTTACTGGGTCCACACCAGTGTAGTTAAAAGATTTTGGAGGCTTCTACGGGAAATCAAGAGTATTCATTGGTATTGAGTTTCTTATAGTAAGAGTCTAATATTGAAATGAAAGGCCTGATAAAGGACTGGTTATTCATTGAAGCAAAGTATCTCTTACCATCATATCCCTTGCAGGTGGAGTTTGTTGGACAATCCTGAAGGTTAAGGCTTATAGTTATTATAACTCGCTTGTTAATCTGTTGAGCTACCTTGCAGGGAAATCGACAAGATGCAAGGCTTCTGAGTTTAACAGACAATTTTGTTGCAAAATTTGTATCTTCTATCTCAGGAAGGTTATGAATACCAAGATTAGTATGAACATAGAGTGGCTTGATTTTCTCAGTCCTTGTGTTTTTGTACCTCAAAAATCCAATTGTTGTGGAGTTATCAAAGGGAAAAACTGAGGTGCGATAAGGCCTAGCTGCCAAAACAAACATGCCTGAAGAATCAGGAATTTGATTCGCAGTGAGAAGAACATTGGTAGTCTGGCCAGGAGTAATCATGATTGTTGTGGTTATAAATGGTTTTGTATATGTTGCATCAATCTCAACAACGGTTAGGGTATGGTTAGCAACAGCAAAGTAAAGTTCGTCACTGAGAGCTGCATTAATGATTCTAAGCAAGTACGTTTTACTTCTCTCAACATTGTAGATGAAAGTATCTGCACACATGATGTGAGTCTAGCAGATGATGTTTTCTAACTTAAAAGAAGTAAGGAATTAATCATAAATGTGTGAAAATAGTCATTAAATGCAAGAAATATTGATTATTCCTTCTCAATCATGCTCTCACTCAAGTTATATGTTAAATAGCAGGAAACGCCGCAAAAAGGAGCAAAAACGGAGAAACCAAATTTCTCGCTGGCGCACGACGCACGGAGGTTGGCGCACGGGGCTCGATACCTGGCGCACGGGGCGCCAAATTGACGATTTGCTTCTGTTTCGTCCGCGCACGGCGCGCAGGAGGTGGCGCACGGTGCGCCAACCTGGCGACCGGCGCACGGAGCGCGGAACTGGCGCACGGCACTCCAGAGTTGGCGCTCGGGGCGCCGTTGACAGATTCAGCTTCTGTTCATGAACCGGTTTTTTAAAAACCGGTTCGGTTTATGAACTGATTTTTAAAAACTGGTTATTTTAAGTGTGGTTCGGTTCGATTCATGGTTCGGTTCAATTTTTTGATTATTTTGTTCATTCCTATTTATAATTATGTACTCCGAAAAGTACATAATTATAATATTAACTTGATATTATAGGTTTTGTCTTTAATAGTATTATAGGTTTTCAGTGGTGACACTATTGATATTAGCTTGCTTTCTACCCTCTTCTTCTTTGCTTACAAGTTAGAACCACCACCAGAAACTTTCAGTTTAATGTAAGACCAATTCTTTTTTTCCTACACATACATTTTACGGGAAAATAGTTTGTTCTTTTAAAGGACACAAGTTGTATTATTTTAACTGTTTACATAGTTATAATATTAAAATTGTACTTTTTTCACTTTTCATGTCAGCCAACAGGTTTTGAAGAAAGAGAAAAAAAGTATAATTTTAATATTATAACTATCTATTCTTCGGAATACATAGTTTATAAGCAGTTAAAATGACACAACTTGTATCCTTTATAGCACGTACTAATTTCCCATAAAATGTATGTGTAGGAGAAAAAGAATTAGTCTTACATTAAACTGAAAGTTTCCGGTGGTTGTTGTAAGCAAAGAAGAAGAGGGTAGAAAGCAAGCTACTATCAATAGTGTCACCACTGAAGCACTGACAACCTATAATGCTGTCCTAGACCCTCCATTATGTCCAACCCAAAGCTGACTTTAGGGGGTAGGCAACTTGCCAAACTTAAATGAATGGACAACTCTATATACACTTGGAGTTACTCCAACTTCTGATGCTTCTTTGAATATGATTTCTTCCTCAATTTATTCTTTTGTTGTTTTTATTGTTGAAGACAGGTTTTCTATCGCTAGAGGGGGTAGATAAATAACGGAAAAGGACAAAGGAACGTGATAAATGACTTGCCAGATTACAAGTTAACATATCAAGTGTTTGATTTCTAGCTACCATGGAGATACCCAGTTCAATTGCATCTGATCTCATTTCTCTCAATCTTAACTGTCTATAATTACAATGAGAAAAGATTGTCTATAAAGGTGTGATTTGTACGTATAGAGATGTGTGAAGGGTAGATTTAGAAGAGATAGAGAAGAGTTGAGAGATAAAGAGAAAGAGAAGGTAGGGTTTTGCGATCAAAACATCAGATGTCCTTTATTGATCTTTTCATGGGTTTTTATAGCAAAATAAAATAACAACCTAATGGCTTATAGTTTTGCCAGCTAATAACAACTTGAAGATAAAGATAAAATAAGAGTAATCTTGTCTAACAAACTAACAAACTGATAACTGCATGTGATTAATTAAATACTAAAATTAAAGACTTCTAACTAATAAAGCAATTAAATGTAATCCTTGAGGTGTGCTGGTTTCTTGATAACTCGTTTGGGCCTGCTATGATTTGGGCCCGCTACACTCCCTTGCCCATCAAGACCGAGATTGTCCTCAATCTCATAATCAGCCGTGTTGGGCCATTGAGTGGGCTCGGATCCGACGGTTGGTAGCTTTTTCTCAGCAACTTGAGCAGCGGTGGTAGCGGTCTCTTTTGAATGAGATGGATCAGGGTGACGTGGTTTAAGAGCATTGGTCGAAAATCCTACCAGTGGGCTGTGATTGGCTCGTACATGATGAGTCTTATCAATAATGGAGTCTTCCCCATGTGATGTGTTGGGCAGCGCGTTCTGACTTTGGGCAGTGGAGTGGGTGGAATCTTTAATGGCTTGTGAGTGGTTGGGGCCATTATTTTGGCAAAGAGAGCCGTTACTTACTTCATTAGGCTTGTGCAGACTTTTCGTGTGACTCACCCTTTCCTCATCTTTATTTTTTTCTCCCGAATGAGCTCCCCTTCTTGAGCTCTTTCTATAGTGGTAACGTCCTCTGGTCTTTGTTTGATTTCTGGGTTGCCTTGTGTCGGCTCTAGGGCCGTGACCTTGTCGTCATTCCATACTTGTATGTTTTCTTCATCTTCCCAAGTGGCAGCTTCTTGGGGAAGTTGAGTCCATTGCACCAGAAGTTTTTTTTTTTGGTTTGCCTTGACGCCAGATGGTTCTGGTTGCCAAGATTGCGCTCGGATTATGTTGTAGCTCACCTTGGTCTATGGCGAACGGAAATGTTGGGGCTGGTGTATCTTGGTGATGGTAGTACGGCCGTAGCAAGGAGATGTGGAACACGGGATGTAACCTGGCTTCTGGTGGCAGCTCTAAGCGGTACGCTACTGTTCCTATCTTTTCTAAAATTTTGTATGGTCCAAAGAACTTAGGAGCCAACTTCTGTGATGATCTGTGCCTCAGGGAGAGTTGACGATATGGTTGGAGACGTAGGAGTACTAACTCGCCTGGATGAAAGGTGAAGTCCTTTCTTTTCTTGTCAGCTTGTGTTTTCATAGTGTGTTTTGCCCGCTGTAAGTTCTCACGTAGACGTTTCATGATGTTGATTCTGTGGCTGAGTGTGGAGTCTACGGCTTCTATCGACGATATACCCATGGAGTATCGTAAGGAACAAGGTGGTGGCTTGCCATATGTGGCCGCAAATGGAGAGGTGCCGATGCTGCGGTTATGGGCCGTGTTATAGTGATATTCTGCTAAAGGTAGGTGCTTTAACCACTCTTTCTGGTTTTCGAACGTGTATGCTCTGAGATATTGTTCTAACGTTCGGTTGACTCTCTCTGTTTGTCCATCCGTATGTGGGTGGTATGCAGAACTGTAACGAAGGTGTGTTCCCTGGAGTTGAAATAAGGATTTCCAGAAGGCACTGACGAAGATGGGGTCGCGGTCACTGATGATGGACTTGGGTGGTCCATGTAACTTGCCCACGTTATCCCAGAAGACTTGTGCGACCTTGATAGCTGTGTATGAGCTCGGCAGTGGAATAAAATGAGCACATTTAGTTAAGCGATCGACCACGACTAGAATAACTGAGTTTCCCTGGACCGGTGGCAGATGCGTAATGAAGTCCATTGTTTGTTCGGACCATATTTCCTTTGGTGTTTCCAGTGGCTGTAACAATCCATACGGTGAGTGATTTACTGATTTTACTCTCTGGCATATTGTACAGTATTTAACAAACTCCTGAACATCTCCCCTCACTGTTTTCCATGTATAAAACGTACACACGCGGGATAGGGTGCGACGGACGCCGGCGTGTCCTCCTATGGGTGAAGAATGGAATTCTTGGAGTAGACTGGGGATCAGTGAAGACTTTTCGGGGATAAAAATGCGGCCTTTATGTAGCAATATACCGTTTTGTACTTCCCAGTTTCCCTTTTTTTCTTTGGATGACTGTAACTCCCCTATTATTTTTGTGGCATAGGCGTCCTGTTGTAATTCTTGCTGTAATACTGATAAGTATTTAGTGTGTGGGACGGAGAGGGCAGTGAGGTGCGGAGTTGGGGACCCAATATCCCCTTGAAGTTGTCTGGATAATCCATCCGCAGCTGCGTTAGTGATGCCCGATTTGAAAGTGATAGTATAATTATATCCCAACAATTTTGCCAGAAATTGTTGCTGTTCTGGTGTCTGTATCACTTGATTCATCAAGTGGTGCAAGCTCTTATGATCTGTTCGAATTACGAAACTGGATCCCAAGAGATATTGACGCCATTTGCTTACGGCTGAAGTAATTGCGAACATCTCTCGTATATATGTGGATTGACTTTGCATGCGGGGAGAGAGTTTCTTACTAAAATATGCCACTGTTTTTCTGTCTTGCAATAGCACCGCCCCTATACCTGTGCCTGATGCATCGGTTTCAATAATGAAAGGCTTTTTAAAATCAGGTAGAGTCAGAATCGGTGCTTCCGTAAGGCACTTTTTTAATTCCGTAAAAGCCTTGGTCGCCTCTTCAGTCCATTCGAATTTCCCTTTTGTGAGCAAATCAGTAATTGGAGAAGCAATTTTGGCATACCCTTTTATAAATTTCCTGTAGTAACCGGAAAGCCCTAGGAATGCGCGGACTTGAGTAATCGTCGTTGGTGTAGGCCATTCAGAAACTGCTATGACTTTGGCTGGGTCAGGTTGAACTCATTTCCCAAATACAATGTGTCCCAAGAAATGGATAGAGGTTGTGGCAAATGAACATTTAGACAATTTTGCATATAATTGATGCTTCCTCAAAATGTCTAGAACTTGGCATAGGTGTGTGACGTGTGTTTGTAATGTTGGGCTAAACACTAAGATGTCGTCAAAGAATATAACCACGAAACGTCTAAGGATTGAAGCAAATACCTCATTCATTGTTGCCTGGAATGTGGAGGGGACATTTGACAGCCCAAATGGTAACACCATGAATTCAAAGTGGCCGTGGTGTGTTCGGAATGCTGTTTTATAAATATCCTCCGGATGCATGCGAATTTGGTGGTAACCAGATCGGAGGTCAAGTTTTGAGAAAACAGTTGCACCGTGTAGTTCATCCAGCAGTTCGTCTACGGTTGGTATAGGAAATTGGTCTCTGACCGTGATCGCATTTAAGGCTCTGTAATCTACACAAAATCGCCACGTGCCATCTTTCTTTTTCACTAACAGTACCAGTGAACTGAATGGAGATTGGCTGGGACGAATGATTCCTGCCGATAACATTTCTTGGCATAATTTTTCAATTTCGCTTTTTTGGAAATGGGGGTAACGGTAGGGTCGAACTTGGACAGGTTTAGTGTTTGGTAGTAAGTTAATATGGTGGTTGTATGGGCGGTTGGGTGGTAGGGTATGGGGAATGGTAAACACATCCTTGTAAATGTTGAGTAATTTGTGAATGGCGGTTATGGGATGGTGGGGTAGTGTATCTGGTGCGGTTGGGTTGCTAGGAATGGGTGATGGTGTGTGGTTGAAACACATGAGGCAAGAAGTGTACGAATCGGTGACTAGGAGTTTATTCAATTTGGCCGATGATATGAGTATGGGATTGTCAGGACGGTGGCCTTGAAGTTGAATATTGTTGCCATTGTGGTCAAAGTTCATTGATAATTGGCTATAGTCGGTGAGAATGGGTCCCAGTGTACTCAGCCATTGAATGCCAAGAACAATATCTGCACCTTTTAATTCCAAGGAGTATAGGTCTAGAGTGAATGTGTGGGATTGCATAATTAGTGGGACAGCTTTGCAGATTGCCTTACATTGGAGTCCCTCACCGTTTCCTACCTGGACATTAAATGTATCCAAGGCTTGCAATGTCAGGCCTAAATAGGTAGCCATTTTATGGGTGATGAAATTCTGAGTGCTTCCCCCATCTATTAAGACTTGAACTGATTTCCCAAATATTGTTCCTGTTAAACGAAATGAACGTGGGGAGTAGTGACCAAAAAGAGCATTTAAACTGATCTCAGAAAAGGAATTAGAATTATTATCTGGAATAGAAGAATCAGGTGGTTCTTCTTGTGGCGGAGGAGTGTAGTCGTCTTCTGTGCCCTCGAAATATAGTAATGTAGCTTTTCCTTTGCATCGGTGACCAAACACATATTTCTCATCACAACTGTAACATAGGCCTTGTTCACGTTTGCGTTGTATCTCTTCGGGTGAAAGGCGCTTAATAGGAAGTGTAGGTGTGGTTAATGTAGTTTTGCTAGAAGGTGGTTGGTGGGCTGTAGTGTTCTGGGCGAAAGGGGAACGTGGGGTCCATTGGCGTTGGGTTTTGAGCCCTGTCGATGCATCTGTGTGGTTATCCTCGTAAATTTTTGCTAGTGAAAAGGCCGAGTGAACATCCTGTGGTTGTTGGATCAGGACCTGCCTCCTTATGTGTGGTTTAAGACCGGCAACAAAGAGTGCTCTTTTCAGTGTAGGGGAAAGGCCAGGTACTTTGCTTGCCGTGACTTCAAAACTGGCTTGGAAGTCGCTAACGGTGGCGTTTTGTTTGAGGTTTGCAAGACACACTGCCGGGTCTTCAAACTCTGAGGGGCCAAAACGTCTCTGTACGGCTATGACGAATGCGGCCCAATTAGGGATTAATCCATCGTTGAACAGGCCTTGGAACCATGAGTTGGCTGGTTTATCCAGGTTGAACGAAGCCAGCAGTACACGTTCCGCTTCGGGTATCTGATAAAATTCGAAATATCTGTTAGCACAAAAAATCCAATCAGTTGGATCACCTTCGGCAAATCTGGGAAATGTTATTTTCGTTGGTTGTGTGCGGTTAAGGCCGGGATTGTTTTGGTTTCTGAAGGGGCCTGCCCCTAGCACGCCTGGTCCGTTTGCTTGGTTCTCCAGGATCCTGTGGATGTCTTGCCTGAGTAATGCCAATTGTTGATTCTGTTGTGTTTGAGCTTCCTGTAACTTGTTTTGTGAGTCCTGTAGCGTCAAGTGTTGTTGTGTACGCACAGATTCTGCTGCTGCGAACTGTTGTTCCATTGTGTCTAGACGCTGATTCATGTCGCGCATACGTGTGTTATCCGCCATATGGGAGGGAGATCAGATGAAAGCACCAATGAAGGGTAGATTTAGAAGAGATAGAGAAGAGTTGAGAGATAAAGAGAAAGAGAAGGTAGGGTTTTGCGATCAAAACATCAGATGTCCTTTATTGATCTTTTCATGGGTTTTTATAGCAAAATAAAATAACAACCTAATGGCTTATAGTTTTGCCAGCTAATAACAACTTGAAGATAAAGATAAAATAAGAGTAATCTTGTCTAACAAACTAACAAACTGATAACTGCATGTGATTAATTAAAGGGATAGGATATTGTGACACCCAAGTTATGTTACACCCATGTGACACCCAGTCAATCTCACCGTTAGATCACTTATGTTGATCCAACGGTTATATTTATTTCTATCTTTGTATGGTCATGATTTCCCAAATTTAATATTTTATATTTATTTCTACCTTTGTATGGTTATGATTTCCCATATTTAATGCTTTCACTTTAAATTTGGGAAATCATGACCATACAAAGATGGAAATAAATATAACCGTTGGATCAACATAAGCGATCTAACGGTGAGATTGACTGGGTGTCACATGGGTGTAACATAACTTGGGTGTCACAATATCCTATCCCTTAATTAAATACTAAAATTAAAGACTTCTAACTAATAAAGCAATTAAATGTAATCCTTGAGGTGTGCTGGTTTCTTGATAACTCGTTTGGGCCTGCTATGATTTGGGCCCGCTACAATGTGCATCTAACATTTACATGTCGTAATCGTACACTAGAAGGCCACATGGGATTATGAAATGCTTATTTCTCTTTCTCGTTCTAAATATTTTGCTTGTATATAAATGTTATCATCGTTATCAATAATAATTTGGCAGTAAATTACAGATAATATATACATATGAAAATAGTTTAACTGATGTATTTTCGAGCATTCGTCAAATGATAACCAGGTCCTTGCAGTAGTGCGCCAAGCTACTCTGTGAACCTTCCCCTAAAAAATTAGTTTAATATCTTGTGAGTTAATAACTCATGAATCACATATTGAACTTGAGTGAGTGATGAAGTATATTAATTAAAATGGACTAAATAAAAATTATATAATTGGAAGAACTCATAAATTTAATACTTTAGACGACTTAAGTTATGGTCTCATTTTATTGTGATTTGGGGTTATTATTTATTAATCAATTGAGGGTGGCCTCCCCCAATAATTGTCTTAAGGTTTGAGTTAACACTGGTGTTAAAGCCAAGCCAATGGTTATACTGGGCTAAATATGTGGAGAGGTTGGTTGGGCTTCCCCCAAAAAAGTGATAAAAAAACAAATACTACATTTGAACTAAATCAAAAGGTCACATTAGGCAAATATTTGAATAAAACAGACAGTCTCAACTGAAAACTAAGTGGTAAGTAGTAACTCAAGCATATGGATCACCAATTGACTGTGAAAGGATCTAAATCTGGAATAAATTTTTGGTGCAACAGTTGTACTCATTGTAGTTAAAATTCTGATTTAAATTTTAAATTTCACAATTTTTTTCAATTAAAACAATTGTATCAAAATTCCAAACGCTTTTATAATTTTACAATTTTTTATGATTTTTTTTACGATAAGATTTTATGTTTTACAATTTTTTATCCTTTTCGATTTTAGGTAAAATTTCAATTTTAAGTACAATTTGTACTAAGACTCAGTGCAACTCTTTCGAATAAATCTTTGAGAAAAATCAGCACTTGCATCAATCTCACAATGCCATTTATTAAAAGGATTTTATGTTTATCATGTAACATGATACAACATCACTTTCTTACACATATTAAAGAGGTGGGTTCACATGTTTTTCTTTCTCTTTCATCATTCCTCTCCATTTTTGTGTGTGTGTTGGAAACAGCACAACACTGCTAAAACCCTTATTAAAAAGTGCTCTCGTTCAGATTTGAATTTGAAAAAAAAAAAAAATTAAACTTCAAAAGAAACTAATTCAAACACGTAATAATATTATTAATAATCAGTCCGAGGAGGAAGATCTGTTTCTAGATTCGTTTTAAAATGGTGAATGGAGGCACATCACCATGACTATTACAAGTGAGATAAAGAAGGAAAGCATATATGAACAGATTACTGTAACTTATCAGCTACAAACAGGGCATAGAACTAACCCATTTTCATTACAATCAGTACACTTAATCACAACCGTCCTTCCTTGTTTATGACCCACCACCATCTTGCAGCTCCCATTGCAGTGAAAGCAAGGCAAGAACCTCATATCCCCACAACCCTCACAAACAGCACCAACTTTTTTCCTTGGCAAACCTTCAAGCAAATCCCCCAAAAGACCCTCTTCCGCAACCTTCAACATCTCTTCAGCCCCACCAATGTAATAGCCCTTGACAAACACTTTTGGAGGCACCATTGCCTCTCTCTCCTTCCCCTTCAACAATACCTTCAGTTCCTCTCTGAACCCACTGTCCATCGACACATCACGTTCGCAGATTAGCACCCCAAAGGCTTCAAAAGCTGCCCTCACCGCATTGCACGCCTCGAATGTCCTCCTCACTCCCCTCAACGTCGTCGTGTAGATCACCACTCTGTTCTCACCGTTCGGTGGACAAATCCTCTCGAACCGGTCCATCCATGGCTTCATCGAACCGGTTTTTTTAAAAACTCTTGACACATTTGGAAGACTGAACCGGTTTATGTTTGGGTTTGAGTTCTCTTTGTCGGTGATGGTTGAGTCTTTGATGATGGAGAAGGGTTTGGGTGGAGGCAGGGGAGAGAAACGGAAGCTCTCTGTGTCAAGCCCAGCCATGAGCTCCCAAGAGTTTATGACCTCCGGTTCGGACCGGAGGGGTCTGGGTTCGGACCAGAGGGACTTGTGTTCGGGGAAGATGGAGCCAAGGGTGAAGCGAGAAGGTGTGGTGGAAGGTGTGGTGTTGGAGGAGTGAGAGTGAGGTGGATCAAGGGTGAGAAGGCCATAAGTGGTGGAGGTGAGAGAAACAATGTGGTGGCCAAGTGCTGAGCTACCCAGTTGAGCAAATTCATCTTCATGGTTGAGCAAGTTGGAAGAAACACAACCCATCACTCTAAAGTTTGAAACTTTTGTGCAAAGTTTGAATCTTGGTGGAAGAGATTATAGAGTGAAGTAGAGGGACAGGGAAGAAGGGGTAATGAAGACAAGGGTATGGAAGTTAAGTTCATTAGGTTAATTGTTTTTAGTATTAAAATATGGATGCTTTTCTTGAATTTGATTTAGTTCTTTGTCGGATTCAATTTTCAAATGCTTCATGGCCCACTGAATTCGAGCGCTAAAAATTTAGTGATATTGATACACGGAGCTTCCGTTTATTTAAATTTGTCACGCACACTCTCTCTCTCTCCTCCTTTTGTCATTCTTGTGAATTGCGTTGTTGGTCTTGAAAATTGAAACATGTGCCGATGGTACACGTGGAGCTCGACTTAGAGTTAATGGGTTTAGGGGGGAAATTAATATATTATTATTTCAATAAAAAATTACGAAAATATAATTATTTTGAATCCATTTACATATTTATTATATCAGTTCATTTTTTTTGAAGTTATGGTATATAAGTTATATGCAGTAACTTCAATACGACGTCGTTTTAGGACGTTATGATATTTTTCAGGATTATAATAGTCTTTAAAATTATAATTTTTTAATATTTTAATCACAAAATAACGTCGTTTTGAGAGTAGATGCAAATAACTTATCTGTAGTAACTGTAGAAATATTTTTCTGTTATTATATTTAATCTTGCCAAAAAAAAAAGGTGAGACTCACTCATCAAACTTGTCCAAAAACATAAAAGAGGCTAAAGGGGGTCTATTGAATTGGGATTTCAAAGAATTTTAATGAATTATTTTTAGAGTAAAAAATCCATTGATATTCAATTAAGATTTTAAAAGATTACAAAAAAGTCACGTGATATTCGATTAGAAGTTTAAAAGATTATTTAAAGTTCGTCCAAATCCGTTGGTATTCAATCAATATTTTAAATAAAGGAAAAATAATCTTATAATATTCATAAATTTGACGATTTTAATGGATTTTCTATTGGCGTGAATTTTGTGAGGCTTTTTAGTGAGAAATATAAATAGCATGCCTCTCTAACAATCACACCCTAATCCCTAGAATTTCTGGAGATTTTTCTATTGCAGTGTCATTTTCTTCCTTTGGCGGGTCGACCTGATTTAAATTGGGTTTCGCCACGAGAGCTTTGTTAAAGCTAAAGAAATAGTATATTTTTGAACTATTTTCATCACAAAATAATTTAGAAACAACAACCCAACAATATTTTAATCTAATTCATTTCAAAAAATAATAGATTTTTCAGAGCTTTTAGAAGTTTAAAAAAATGATTTTTCAAGTTATTGGTCACAATTTTTTTTTGACGCAAAAATGTGTTATTTTGTATTAAAAATAACATAAAACAATGAAAAAAAACAATAGGGGAACAAAAACCCTAAAACCAAATTTCATTTTATATCAATAAAATAAGATCGATTTAAAGAAAGATTAAAACTTTCATAATATGGACCATATGTTTCATAACAATACATTCACGAACGAAATTTCTTCGCCATAGGAAACATTTTCAAACAACTTTTGTGTCAATAAATCACTAAAAATTTGTTTTTCAAAAGCCCCAAAGCAATTTAAGGTTTCAATGTGTCAATTGAAAATAATTTGATAAATTTTCTAAACTTTCATGTAATAAAACCCATAAATTCATATTCAAATTTTTTTTGGAATACTCAACGAAAATATGCATATGATATATGGTTAGAAAACTCTCATCACGTAGAAAAAAAATCCCCAGGTTTACAAGATCAATTGCAAAATATTCCAAATGAAATTTTATCATGAATTTTATTGATTGAGAAAATTATATTAGATTTTACATTTTTTATTAATATCCTTGCATTTTTTTTGTTTTTTATTGATTCTTGTAATTTTGAATGTTTTATTTATTTTTAGAGTAAATACCATTTTCCGTCCCTGGAAATATTTGCGAAACACAATTTAGTCCCTCGGTTTAAAAAAGTCACATTTTAGTGTCTAATTTTTGAAAAAAAGGGACACGTTTGTCCTTCTGTTACATGGATTGTGACGACCCTGTTGACGGAGGCCAGGTGGAACGTTAAGTGGCTGAGTCACTAACGTCCTGGCCACGTGGATAGAAAGCGACGTCGTTTAGGTAGATGTCTTGTGTCTATCCCAATGTTTGGACAGGTGACCCTTGCATGAAAGGGTCAGTGACCCAAATTCGTCCCTGTCAAATTAGGAACCCTAAATTAGCCTAAGCCATGAACAAAAAAAAACCCCAAAAGCTCCCCACGATGAAGATTGAATAGAGTGTCAAGTAGAAGGTGTTTACTGGCTATTTTCTGGTGCGTAGAAGAAGATGAGTATGCCATCTGGCTTAGGGGGATCAAGTGGGAGTACGTCTTTTGGTTGTAGAACAAAGGGACTACCTGGCGGTCGAAGGTGCAAATGTGGGAGGCAAACAATCGTCTATACCTCCAAAACAGAGAGAAACCCAAATAGGGCATTCTTTGGGTGCCCTAATTTCGAGGTATACATTTGTAAATTGAGTTTTGATAACTTGGAATATTTGCTTACGGTGGACTGAAATTTTGGCAGGATAAGAAGCCTTTTTGTAATTTTTTTAGATGGGTAGATGATGTATGTAATGAAAGCTTGGAGCTTGAAGATGGAAGAATCAACAAGGTGGAGTTGGATGTTGCTGAAATGGATTTCAAGCTGAAGCATGTGGACATGATAATCAGTGACCAATTGCAAGCTAAGTTGAATGACCATGGTGTGAAGATTAGTGAGCAAGAATTGAATATCAAGGTGCAGAAAAGAAAGTTGAATGAGCTATACCTGAAGATGGTGGAGGAGTTAGATAGGATGGACAAGGAAATTAGGCATGTTGGTAGGGCAGTTAGGGTCTTAGTTGCTACTTGTGTAGGGTTTTTGATGATTTATTTTTTGATTGCAATTGTTGTAACAATTAAATGTAGTGATCGAAATGTTTTTTTTCTTCAATGAAATGTAATGAAATGGATGTTTTAGAATGGTTTTGGTGCCCATCATAGGTTCTGTTTTTTGACAAGCCTTTAATTATGATGGAAGGGTATGCAATTGTAACTGACTACAACTTCCTTTTTTATATCAGTTGTTTCCCATTGCTGCAAGTTGTATCTGTATGCTGATTTGTTAATTTGTGTATCTTTTTTATTCTGGCTACAATGCAGGTCCAATTCTGGGTACTGTTTGGTCATTGCTGTTTGGACAAATTTGAATGCAATGTGTTCATGTCCAATTTTTGGATTGCAGCTTGTATGAATTGCAGCTTTTGAATTGCTGCAGCTTGCTGATTTTTGAATTGTTGCATTATGTTTTTGTGATGAACAGCTTTTGAATTGCAGCTTGTGTCCAATTTAGTCTAAACAGGTCATGTCCAAATTTTAACTGTCAGGGACCAAAAAGTGCCCCGATATATTTTTTCAAGGACCTAATTGGCCCTCAATAAAAAATCCAGGGACTGAATTGGGTTCTAGTTTATATCATTAGGGTCCAATATCCAGGGACTAAATTGGGTTCTAGTTTATATCATTAGGTATCCAAAAGTGCATCTTCTTAACATTATTCATCACAGTGGTCAACAAGTCATTCAATTTCATTCAAGAAAAACTACATTTCGTACAATGCATTTCATTGTTACAACCATTGCAATCATCACAGTTTTCTTTCCTGCACCTTCATACTCAGATCTTGCTGAACAACATCTTGCACCTTCGTCCAAAATTCCGTCAGGTTGTTCTACTCCCAAATGCACCAGAAAACTTGATCCCCCAAGCCAGATAACATAGTCATCTTCTTCTACGCACCAGAAAATAGCCAGTAAACACCTTCTACTTGACACTCTATTCAATCTTAAACAAAATGTGTTTTGGGGTTTTTTTTATTCTTAGGCTGATTTAGGGTTTTAAATTTGACAAGGACTATATTGGGTCACTCACCCTTTCATGCAACGGTCACATGTCCAAACATCCAACTAGACACAAGGCAACTATCAATACTACGTCGTTTTCTCTCCACGTGGGCAGGACGTTAGTGACTCAGCCACTTAACGTTCCAGGTGGCGTCCGTCAACAGGGCCGTCACTTTCCACTTAACAGAAGGATAAACGTGTCCCTTTTTTTAAAAAATGAAACACTGAAGTGTGACTTTTTTAAACCGAGGGAGTAAATTGTGCTTCACAAGTATTTCCAGGGACTAAAAAGGGTATTCACTCTTATTTTTATTAGTAAGACCTACCAGCCACAGCATGGAGAGGATGCTCAGCGAGAGAACTCACAGTTCAGACAGCACTTTGGGGGTGTGATGTTAAGTCGAACTTGTACTTGTACGACCCTGGGCAAGTTTCACACACCGTGTGATGCAGCACCGTCGAGAGATAGTAACTGATTATGTGAACCGGACAAAACAAGTGAGCAAACAAACACAACAAATCGAGTGAACGAACAAAGCCAACTTTGTGTGGAACAGCACCGTCGAGGACTGGTAGCTGATTATGTGAACCAGACAAAAAAAGTGAGCAAACAAACACAGCAAATCGAGCGAACGAATAAAGTCAACTTTGTGTTGAAATATGGTTTCCGGCAACGATGTATTTCACATAAACGGAATTTTTTCGCACAAGTCATCAGTTTTTAGGGCTTACGAAGGTATTTTCGACTGAGATATGTGTGAATGCTTTCTCGGGGCGTGGAAAAAAAATATCATGTCAAAGATGGTATTTTCATTTAGGATTCGATAGTGTAAAATAAAATACAGGGAATAAAATTTTCCCATGAAATTTTTTACTTTTACTTGTAGCAAATGTGAGAATAAGAGTTTCCCAATAACAACCAAAATAATACCTTATATCAAACAGCCCCTTAGGGAGGCATTTGGTATAGGAGAATTTTTTTTTTATCTGAGAAATAATTATTATTAAAATATAGGGAGAAATATATTTTACTGGAATGTTACTAAAAAAACTGTTTGGTAGACTCAAATTTTCCTGAGAAAATGAAGTTAATTTTACTGGTGTTTGGTTAGTTATGAAATATTAGTGAGAATATGAGGTTATTTTACCAAAATAACTTTACTTTTACCTTTTCATTCAAAATATAGGATCATTTTGGTATTCCTTTTACCGCTTTAGTTTTCTCTTCCCCAAACACCCAAGAATTCTTTATTTTATTTGGAACTCTGATTTCGCTTTCCGATTTTCAATAAACTGCAAGAATTTGCAATAGCACAGTCTCTGAATTTGTGTTACCAAATTCGTCCCTGGCCATCTTAATTACTGGGGTGTTTGGTCTCGTCTTTTTCCAGGCGACTTTGGTGAATGAGTCTCGTCTTTTTTCAGGCGAGAGGGGCCTCACTTTTTTCGAGCGAAACTGAGTACATTAAATTCACCAATTAATTCAAAATAAATATAATTTTATAATTTTTTATTAAAATAATATTATATTAATTTTTTTACCGTGTTTAAGACCCAACCTCAAGATTGCCCAAAAAATTACTATTTTAAGGAAACTTTATTTCAATTAAAGGGAGAAACGAACCAACAAATCTAGATCAGGAAAAAGGAAAATTAAAATAAAGGCCGAGTGGGATTGGCTTGATCTATCAACTAGGTTTCTTTTTTGATAAATTCGTGTTAGAAGAAAGTGCCTAATTACCCGAATACAATTCAAATTAACTTGGTTAAATTTATAAATAGTTTAATTTAAATTTCTTATCAATGTAAAATTTGTTATATGACTATTTAATTATGTATTTTGTTATATTATTAGAAAAAGTTACTTTTGTGGAATGATAATATAAAATAATTAACAGCAATATTAGTATAAAGAAGTAAACTTTTGTGCAAGCTGGATGGTCAATAATAATTTTCTGATGAAGGATAATTGATTATTTTATATTCTAAGAGTATATTGCAAGTTTTATTCTTTAACTTTGGTCTGTGTGCATATTATAGTTTATAATTTGAAAATATTTGAATGACCCATTAATCTTTATTTTTTTAAAAAAAGTATGAAACTTCTTCCAGCATGTTTTAAGGGGACGTTCGGTACAAGAGAAAAAAAAAAATAACCGGGGAAACATTTTTGCTGTAATGTGGTTGGAAATGTTTTTTTCCGGATAAGTTATAAAAATGTGTTTGGTTAACCAAAATTTGTTCCAGAAATATTTGAGTTAGTTTACTGAGTTGATGTTTGGTTGACTGTGAAATAGTAGTAGGAATGTGGGGTTATTTTACAAAAATAACCCCACCTTTACTTTTTCATTCAAAATTAGTATAACAAACAAGGTTATTTTAATCCACTTTACACTGACACTTTTTTCACATCACCAGATAATAATGTATCCCATATTATCAATGGACATCATATGTTGCTTGTTGTACATGGCTTAACAGATAAAAGTAAAAAACGAGATAACTTGGTACTCAAGCTCTTTTTTTGTTACCAAATATGACATTTCCCTTTCACCAATGTTACTTTACAAGGTAAGCAAACATAATCCGCATATCAAACGCCTTCTAAGTTTAAACATGATTGCTTAGTCCTGGATTTCATATTTTTGTGCCACCTTGAATACTCGTATTAATGCAAGAAAGACAGTAATGTCAACCACGGCGAGAGCGGATCTCTTATCTAAAAAACTGGTCATGTAGTCATGTTATTTGATCACAATTATTAATTGATTATGAGATAAGAGAGAGAAAAGTTATAATTTTTAAATGAATGATTGTAAAAAATATATAATTTTTAAATGAATAATTGTGATCAAATAACATAATCACATAATCACTTTATGCACTCTCAACCACGCACATTTTCTGCATAATCATTTCTTTTTATTCAATCGCATTGAAGAAGATAGAGTGGGAAAAGTAAAAAGGACACAGAAAAGGGGAATTAAATGCAGAGGGACTGTTTCAGGACTCCGCTAATTCAGGTAACTCAATTGCCATTCATGAACTTGAGCCCCACGTCTTTTAAATAGCTGACGGGTTAATTTGTATTTCTATCTACTTGATTATAGTTCTTTTAAATTTTAAAATGACTTTTATTAGTTTTTTTTTTCTACAAAAATGTCATGCTATTCATACTTATTTTTTTTAGAAAAAATATTTGTTTTTTAAAGAATATAATTTTGTGTCATTTTATATTCTAATTATTGATTTTCATCGATCAACAGTTATAATTTATTATAAAGTCAAACTTAATTTTTTTATTTGAACATATATGGTTAGATTAATGATTAATTTAAAATAATATTACATGATTTGATCTTTTAACTTTAGTTTTTTCTTTTTAAGTTATTTGTGTTATAAACTAGTTCTTATCGGCTCAAATACAATTAGAATTAACCAAGATGTTTTAAGTAAGAGTTTATTCTTTTTAAAGTTATTTTACATAACTTTGTTTAATGTTCACTAAAATAACGTTGTTTTGGGACGAAAATTATCGTTTCAGTGATCATTAGATAAAATTATCTAAAGTAACAATAAATACTTTTTTTTCCTTTAATTAATTATAATAGTTAATTATGATTAGGTCAATATCACTCATTACCGGATAGCTCGTACCGAGTTAAGTCGAATTGGATTAAATCAATTTAGGTTAAATTTTTAGAATAGTAATAATTATAAACATATTGTTAATGTGTATTGTAGGCCTCCTAATTTTAGTGTGGGTAACTATGACTATGGTATGCATTTGTCTAAACCATCACCCTAAACATTCATTTAAAAATTAGTTATGTTTTTCGGCCTAAGGGACCTAATAATACCTTACATTTTACAAAGACATGTGTCAACCCATTGTTGTGGACTTGTGTCTAGCTGTTTTTGTAGATTCCTTAGGTTTTTAAAATACTTATTACTCCTTGATCGTTGGATGTGATCGAGGTTATTCTGGATGACGAGTATATTTGTTCTTCCCTTTATTTCATCTCATCGCTATTTTGTGAAGTAAAAGAACTGTCCTGACTCAAATATTACATGGATCACGAAGAGATTATGCTCGTCCGGATCACAATATATCTTAGGGGAGTATAATAATTTAGCTATTAGTTGAGCTATTTAATTTTAAATTTTAAATTTACAATAGTTTTTTTATGGATTCACTTTTTTCAGTCACTGCAGATAAGTTATTTGCAGTAAGTTCAATACGACGTCGTTTTGAAGCGGGAATCATGATGTATTTATAATTTTAATTTATTTTAGGATTATTATAGCCTATATAATTATAATTCTTTAATATTTCAATCCCAAAACGACATCGTTTTCGGAGTAAATGCAGATAACTTATCTGCAGTAAAAATATTTTTCTTATAATTAATTTATAAGAATGTAAGATTGCAAATGATTTATATAAAATTTTAAAAATCACCTCACCAATTTTTTTTTTTTAAATCAGTACCAATTGTATCACGCCTTATAAATAACTATTTGATTCAATATCAGTTCACTTACATAATTTATTGATTTGATAAAATTAGGTTATTTATAAGCCGTGATACAATTGGTACTGATTTTTAATATATTTTTTTTTGGTGAGGTGATTTTTAAAATTTTATATAAATCATTTGCAATCTTACATTCTTATAAATTAATTATCAAAAAATATTGCTGCAGTTAATGCAGATAAGTTATCTGCATTTACTCCCCAAAAGACGTTATTTTGGAATTGAAAATTTAAAAATTTAATTATAAAGACTATAATAATCCTGGAATAAATTAAAATTACAAAAACACCATGATTTCCGCTCTCAAACGACGTCGTATTGAACTTACTGCAAATAACTTACGGTTACTGCAGAAAAAACGAACTCATTAATTAAATGACTTGATATATTTTTTAGATACTTGAACAAATAACCTAATATAAACTACCAAAACTCCTTATATTAATGGGAAAAATTATTCTCATACTGCATGCGATAAACTTTTCTTCCTACACATCCTTCGATAACTGTGCCACCTTTATTTTTTTAGGTAGTGGAGCCCATAAATTTGTCTCTATGACATGATATAACTTATCTCCTTTAACATGAGATTAATAAAACTCTATTAATATTTTATTATATAAATACAATAAGAGAAAAAAAGCAAGAAAAAGAATAGTACAGATAAGATTTTTATTACCCATGTTAACTAGTAGTATTAACACATATAAAATAGGAGAAAAAAATAAAAACTAATGATACTAATAAGATTCAATAACAGAAGGTAAAATCAAATGGTAGCTAACTTAGACATTGGAGTTAAGCAGGTGGGGGTGAGAGTATATACTAAAATATTTTCAGTATCATCTTTAAGAGAAGTTTAAAATTTTAATCTTGAATCTACTCCAAATTCAATTAGTTACAAATCAATGAATCGATTAAAATATTTTAAAAATAATAATAACGGGAGGTAATTATTCCCCTCCCTTTTAAAGCCCTTTATTAATTCACTGCACTGCAAGCGTTTTTACACAATAATATTATCAAACATGGCACTTATTGGGCTTTTTTGGGTGGGTAGAACCAGGGCCCAATCCAAGTCCATGTGAAAAAAGAAAAATCGAAAACCCTACCTTCTCCAGTCTGCCATAGCAGCTAAACCCAAGAGAGAGAATTGAAGTTCAATGTGAGGGTCTCAAGCAGCCGCGGGAAGAGCAGGAAGGCGCACACACCTGCTTCCTTTAATTTTTTTTCTTCAAATTTTAGGAGGGGGGCGGCGGCGGCGGCCCACCCTAGCCCCCCTGGTTCCGCCTCTGGTTGTGATGGGTGGATATGTGAAGAGGAAGATGTTGGGTGACGCTAGGTGGCTTTTTGACCAAATGCTTGTTATGGATGAGTTTTCTTGGACCACAATTATGCCAACTGCCAAGGGTGGAAATATGTGCTGGGAAATTGTTTGACAAATCTCCAAGAGGGATGTGATCACATGGAATGCAATAGTGTCCGGATATGTGCAGAATGGAATGCTGGATGAAGCAAGAATTTTTTGTATGAAACTCCTGAAAAGAATGAGATTTAGCTAAGTGATTGGGATGGATTGTCACAAAATATGTATGTTGCTAACATCAAGCTAGGAAATTGTTTGATATGATGTCGTAGTGTGATTGTCTATCTTGGGCGGCTATTATGGCTGGTTATCCTTTGGAGTTAGGGAGTTACGTAAACAAGTCCAGGGTAGGTGGTGAAGACGGAATACGAGACTAGACGTTTTGTGGGTAATGCATGTATTTGAAGTGTGACAGCATAGTGAAGCTAATGATGTTTTGAAGGAATAGAGGATAAAGACATCTACATCTTCTCTTGGAACACCATGTTAACTGGTTATGCTAGAAATGGATAACTAGCTATGCTAGCATAACCAGCTAATCTTGTCTTCCAAGAGAAGATGTAGATGTCTTTCTCCTCTATTCCTTCAAACACATCATTAGCTTCACCTATGTTGCCACACTTCAAATACATCACAAGAAGTGCATTACCCACGAAATGCCTAGTCTAGTATCTCGTATTCACTGCCTGCCCATGGACTTGTTTACCTAAATCCAAAGCAGCAATATCAGCACATGTGCTCAAAGCCCATCTAAAGGCCCTATCTTAACTTTCTCCATCTCGTCAAGTCCATTGGCAGGTGCTGAAGACGAGATATAAGACTAGGTGTTTGTGGATAATGCACTTCTTGTAATGTATTTGAAGTGTTGCAGCATAGGTGAAGCTAGTTATGCTAGGATTGGTAGACAGGCTTTAATGGTATTTGAGTCAATGAAGACAACAGATATTAAACCTAATGAGATTACTATGGTATATGTTTTAAATATTTCATATGCATTTATATTTTATATAGTGCTTGCCTTTAACATGAATTTCTACTCCCTTGACCCGTTGTATGCAAGTGTGAACCACTGTCATCAATCATACTTTGTATTTTACTAATTTTATTTTAATTTAGACATAGCCTTCTTACTTTGACTGAACTGATCTTGATTAATATGATCAAATGCCTTGTTGCTACATGGGTGTATTGGCAGCATAAGGAGCCTCTGAATCCAGTCTTATTATTTTTCTATTATCTTGTTATTTTCATCTTCGTACTTCAACTCTTGCTGTCACTTTATCATTTGTCTATAAAGAAATTGACACCGGTGTAATATTTGGTGTTAAGAATGTTATTTACCTAAGTTATCGGGATGGATTGTTACAAAATATGTATGTTACTAACATGAATGAGCTAGAGGTTCCATTAACCTATGTATGAAAGATAACATTTTATTTCAATTTGGTTGGGTTTTGTAGCAAGATACCCCCACCACTTGTGTGACATTATGCTGGAAAAGTTAAATTTCCTTGCTTACTTATGAATCCTGCACGGTTCTGTGTGCTTTTAAATTATGATATACAAGAAAGCTGACAGAGTAAGAGAAAAAGAGAAATATACCATAATCTTTTTGGGCTTTTGTGTCTTCCACCATTTGCCTTAGTCTGCAACTTCTTGCCTGGCATCCATCTCTCTGAGTTCGTCTTTCTTTTCTCAATATCATCAACATGGATGGGCAAATTCTATTAGAAATACTACTTGTGCGAAAGTTAATTTGCTTAGTTTAATCTCACTTGTGTAATTGAACCACTTGGCTTAGTGAAATGTAAAAGAATACGTGTGTAAAATCATTAATGTAACCTCACCCAAGAGCTTAAGCTTTTGGGTTGAATTGGTTCTTTACATGGTATCAGAGTCTCGGTGTACCGGGTTCGAACCTCGCCGCCCCCCACTTTCTTTCAAGTGGAATTTCTTTGTTCGCACAGGTAGGTGTGCCTGTGCATTGTCCACCTTTCAAGCCCAGTGGGCTCTCGTGTGAGGGGGCGTGTTGAGATATATAAAATCATTAATGTAACCTCACCCAACAGCTTAAGCTTTTGGGTTGAATTGGTTCTTTACAGGCTTTATTTATCTCATGAGTTGTCAAATAGGTGGTCCCTGCATTGAAGATAGGAGTCACCCTTTGTTTTCCTCCTCTATTTGGTATCTTCATTTTTTACCGTAATCTCTGCGTAGCAGTGATGTTTCTTTCCATGGATAAAATTTAGCTAATAGTTGTTTCTTGTTTGGCTATTATTCTCACGAGATGAAATTACTGTAACTTGAACCATTCATCCTTCTTATTTCATAATAAATATGAATAGTATACATTGCGTTTCCACACACAAATAAATACTTAATTACAAAACTTGCTGCGGAAATTAAAAATAAAAATAAAAATTGCTAGATGAAGCCCTAAAGTTAGCCTCTACCACAAACAAGAGGATTTCTATGCAGAGCTTCAAGCCACCACCCCTCTATGTTTGTGTGAAGGGCCAGAGCATGGAAGTTAGATGAATATGAATCAGGCTTGAACTAAGCATGGAGGGAAGAAAACTTCTCTGTCAATCCATCCACTGTCTCTTCATTGTCCTCGGTAATTGGCTCCTCCTAATACAAAAGGAATACGGCAACATGAATATGACAGAAATGTATTTCGTTGAGTACAAATTTGAATGTAAACATCAGAGATCATTTTAAGGCAGATGTCTATTGTGCATATACTTACACAACATGAAATAAGCCAGACAGACCAAAACAACAATGAAATGCATCTTTCCTATTAAAAATTAAGTAAAAAAAAATAGCATAAGATAGAAATCGCAACCAATAATTAGATATTATGATTATTCCAAAACCTCCAGCTAAGAGCCATGCATTTGAAAAGATAGTTACCTCTGGATCTTTACTTTGTTTCACACCAATACATTTGAAGCACAAATGCTGGCACTCTTCAACAAGCTACGTGTCCTGTAGTTTGGCTTGGAGGGTCCATTTTGACCATCCGAGTTTCCAGCATCTGTCTCATCAGACCCCGGGGGACTTGAAAGATTTAATGCAGTTGACCTTTCAGGATCGTTATTTTGATTATTTTCATCCTTGGAAGCACAAACTCGCTCTCTGCAAGAAGTGAAGTTACAATTGTCAGTGCATATGACTTCACATAATACTAGAGAAAAGTTTCACAGGCCTGTCTGCTAAACTCAGCTGTGAACAGACATTAATAATCTGGATCAAAATGTAAAACCACGAGGGTAATAATAAAATTTAAAACAAATTAAACCTCCAAAAGAACAAGACAAAAAGGCTGTTCTTCAGTGTGTTAAGTTGAAAATCCAGTATTTGAACAGGTTCACCTAGTTTGGACCTAGAAAATACTACTAACAAGGCTTGAAACTGCCAAGAGAACCAAATGTTTAACCAAAACTTACCTAGGTAAGGAGGCATGCTGTCTCTGCAATGGAGTGCTTCGTTCACCTTTGCCATAATGCTCCTCAAGATGTGCAAACTGTCGCTTGAACCGATCAACCCCACTATGCAACAAGATAACATAGAATTACCAACTACTAACCAAAGCATGGAAAACTTAAATTTCAAATAAACCACATTCCATATTAGATTTCTTAGATGACATACAAAACACAAAAAATTAACAATCAGCAATGTCATAGGAGTCAAAATTTTAACTGCTACAAGTACGAGCACAAACAAAAATTTATATTCAAAAGGAATTAAGACGTTAAAACTAAGGCAAATAAAACAAGCATGCCAGTGTTTTGCTAATGCAGGTTCTAGTTCTGTACAGAACTTTGAAAAAAAAAAAAAAAAACAAGATACAACAGAATCGTGGTGCAACAACAATAAATGCATGGAGGGGCTCCTGATAATTGTTACAAAATTAGGTATTGTGAAAGCCATACAGTAGAAGCTGGCTTAATATTTTATTTCAATAATGAAAGACTATGCCTTGTGACAGAACACACAGGAGGTCGATGCACATCTGGTTTGATATATGCATCGAGCATTCAATAAAGTGTCAAGCATACAAGCACATCTACCTTGGATACATGAAGCTGGTTTAATCTCCACCACGATGATACTCCAAAATCTGTTTATTTCAATATATAAAATTATTACCGCAGCACAGAGAAGATAATAAATTGAAGCAGGAGTGACAGAAATGTATGGCCATACCTCTGGATAAATCAACCCTCTTTAACATTTTTCTTTGGTCAATTTCCTTCTCTCAAACTCAAACTCAAGTTTTGAAATGGGTTGAGTGGATGGTTCACAATCCACGTTTGGCAAACCATGGAAGTAAGAATCAGCTAATGCCTGATATCACAACCATAACAGATAATCAAATCTCCCCTTTGGTAATTATCAGTGAAGTTTCCCTTTTGTTAATTATATACAGGTGATAGAAGATCAACCTTTTCAGCTGTTGGACGGTCTTTAGGATCAAATGCAAGTAGGCGCTCCAGTAAATGAAGAGCCAACGGATCTGCATTTGGAAATTTCTGGGAGAATGGAACTGGTTGCTTTTTTCGCATGCTACTTAGGTACCTTCTAGCTTTCTCATTTCGAATCTGTACAATTAAGATTAAGAATTATATACAATAGGACAATGGGAGAGGAGTAAAATTAAGCTTGAAAGGTATTTGTTACAACAAACCATAACTTAAAAACAAGGCAGGAAGAATTTTTAAAAAAGGAACATTAGAAGTTTAGAATTAATCTCATTACACCATGTCATAAGCTTCTTGCAACAGATTTTGATAAACTAACCCTTGCAATGTACTCAGGAGGAGGAGTACCAAGCAAATCAGTCATGAGATCCAATTGATGCACCACATTTTCTCCGGGAAACAACGGCTTCCCAGTGAGCATTTCTGCAAATATGCATCCAATGCTCGAAATATCAATTGCGGGGGTATACTGCAAAAGACAGATTTTAAAATTCCGTATGCATTTGAATACTTAACTGTATTCAACTTCTTATGTCATACACAACCCAAGAAAAAGTGTTGTCAAAATAGAAATGAAGCTTACTTTTGAAAAAAAAGACCACATAGTTCAGGTGCACGGTACCACCGAGTTGCAACATAGACCTTAGTAAGAGTAGGTAAAGTGAGTCAGACAGAGGTTTAGAGAAATACCCAGATTGCAATTTGTAACTGAAATTCTTAAGAGACGGAACTTAACTGATGATATTCCTTCTCAGAGGGAAGGAGGTAATCATAAGGGAGGAAATATTGATGATATCACTATTTCAGTGGCTCAAATTAGTGTATGGGGTTGTTTAGTCCTTTGATGTATATACTTCCTTCTCATTTGTAACTAATACTGCTTACGATTAATATAGATTTTTACATATCGTGTTACAGTTTTTATAGTGACTCTGGAAGTTTGGAACTATTCCAAGAAAGCATAGAGGGTCGAGCCAATTGCATTTTTACCTGTTGAAGATAACTAATTCCAAAATCTAATAAAAGTCCCATCATGCTTGGACATCCTTTACCACAAGCACTCTGACATTTTCGCCTATTGCTTACTCTTCATTGTACTACACCAAAAAACACAGAGGTAATAACCATTTTCACCTTTCTCTATGAATCACGTAGATAAAGAGCGTGGCTACTTAGGGGAGCTTGGTTTCTCTTTTATCAAATTTTAGTTGGGTTTTACTCCATCGTTGGTTTTACTTTTAAGAATTTTATTTCATTCAGAGTTCCGTAGCCCTACAAAAATTTATTTTCACCCCCTCCCCAAAATTCAGAATCCTAGCTCCGCCGCTGGACACATCTGAGGTTTCTTGTGGTGGTCTCCTCCGAGATCAGCATGGAGCTTGGCAGGAGGATATTCCTATGCCATTGGGAGATGCTCCTCTTTAACTGCTGAGCTATGGGGAGCTTTAAAGGGACCGGAGCTAGTTTGGAGCAAAGGAATTCGTAAACTGGTAGTGGAAGGTGACTCTAGTAATGTTGTGTCTGACTAGAATGCGCAAAAAAATTGGTTCACTGTTTAATCTGATTTTGACCTGATCCATAAATATTTAATTTTTTGAACTAGAATTAAATACTGACCCATTTTTATTTGAATCAATTTTAAATTTGACTTGTTTTAATAATGATCCATTGACCCAAAACTTGACATACACTTATTATGTGAAAAAAAGATAGAAAAAGAAAATCACAATTACGTTAAAAGAAAAGTTTTACGTAAAACAATTACGTCAAAATTTTATACGAAAAATATTTTCATCAAAAATTTTCGCAAAAAATTTGACGAAAAATATTTTCATCAAAATTTATGACTAAATACATTTTTGTAAAATCATTCGACGGAAATTTTTTTTTTTGTCAAATTTATTTACGGAATCTAAATTTCGTCAAAAAATTTAACAAAAAAAACATATTCATCAAAAATTTCGACGAAACACATTTCCATCGAAATTTTTTGACGGAAAAAAATTTCAACAAAATTCTTTACAGAATTCAAATTTCGGAGAAAATTTATGACGGAAACATTTTCGTTAAACTTTTTGACAACAAAATTTTTTTATCAAAATTTTAGCGAAACACATTTCCATCGAAAATTTTCGACTAAATATTTTAGTCAATTTTTTTGATAAAAAATATTTCCAACAAAATTTTCAACGGAAACACATTTCTGTCAAAAATTTTAGTAAAAAATTTTGACAAAAAATATTTCGATAAAAAAATTTGACAGAAATAATATTCTGTCAAAATTCTTTTGAAAATCTAAATTTCGTCGAAAGTTTCGAATGAAACATTTCCCTCAAAACAATTTCCGTCGAAATTTTCGTCAGAACACATTCTCATCGAAATTTCAAACGAAAAATATTTCGTCTAAATTTTTGATGAATTTTTTTTTTCGTTTAAAATATTTGGTGGAGGAAATCATTTTTGTCAAAAATTTTGACGGAAACTAAATTCCGTCGAAAATTTCGATAAAAAATTTATTTTTGTAATAATTTTCATTAGACAAGAAATTTCGTCGCTTTTCGACAAAAAATATTCCGACGAAAAAATAATTTTGTGACGAAATTTTCGTCGTTTGCAACGTAGAAATTTTATCAAAAATATGATCTTTTTTAGTATTATTAAAATTAGTGATTTGTCATCTTAAGATGGGAAGAACGTTCTCTCATCCCTTACTTTTCATTAATTTTGCTTCACATGTACAGGGACTTAAAATTATGTTCTTTTATTTATTCAAAAAATATCAAATTTATTATAAAATTTATATATTTTAAAACAAATAAATAGCTAAATTACATGAGTTTAAAAAATAAATCAATAACTGTAAAAAAATCAAATTAAAAACATGTTTTGAAACCAAGTCAAAAACGGGTCAGGTCGGATTTGACCCACTTCAGAAACCAAGTCAGGTCAGATCCGACCCGGTTCTGAACTAGTTAAAAAAAAAATCCAAACCAAGTCACACCTACTTGGATCAAATTAAAATGGGTCGGTCAAAATACTTGACCTATAACAACCAAATTGGATCGAATCCGCACAAAAACTGACCGGACCTGACCCATGCACACCCCTAGTTGTGACCAAGGAAGCACGCACACTTGTAAAAACAGGGAGAGTCGTGTCCGACACGCTCCGACACGGTGTCGGACATGCGGTCAACTTTTTCCGACACGTTGACCATTCCGACACGCGAATTTGACCGTGCCCGACACGGTCAAATGACTTTTTTGTAATTTTTTTTTTTAAAAAAATTTATTTAAAAAAATTGAAATATATTAATAAAGCTTCCACTTGATCATATCGATTTTATTTTTTTGTCTTTTTTTTCCCTTAAGTAGATAAGAGATCATCTCAGCATCATTATTGTCAATTCCTATTACGCTCTTGTTGTATCTCCTTCTCTCTGATCTCTCTCTAATATGATTTAATCTCTCTATCTAATATTATATATCTCTCTCATCCCAGTTCTTATTTTTTTTATTAAAACTTCCATCTTTATAACGTGTTGATCGGTATTATTAATTTAGTTTCATTTTTTTTGTTAAATTATTAAATATTAAATGAAATATACACTATATAAATTAAAAAAATTATTTAATATTAAAACGTGTCCCAACGTGTCAAAATCCATAATTTTTTAAAATTGACCTGTCAGAGTGTCGTGTCACGTGTCGCGTGTCATATCGGTGCTACAGTGACCATGTTTTATGCGCATCACAAAAACCTAAGTCACCCTCAACTAGTGGCACACATTAAGGACTGATGCGACAAAGATTGGGATATCCTCTTTAACCATTTTTTATTTTTTACTATTAGCCTGTCAGTTTGATATATCACTCTGAAAAAAATGTGGCACATTGATCAATCACTGTTGCCACAATTCTTGTGCAAATTGGCTGGCCAAATACATTTCTCATTCTGTTGAGGGACACTTTCTTCACAATCAGTGCCCTATTGGTCTTAGGCCGTTGTTAGACTTGGATAGAATCGCAAGTAGGCGACCTGTAATTTCCCCTGTTTAGTGCTGAGCTTAAGCCCTCCTCATCAATAAAAAATAAAAAAACAACAATTCACATGGTCTATATACATTAAATGTTCTGAGAGGTATCTAAGGATGATCATCAAAAGATTATTAAAAGAAATCCAAAATAATAGCATTCACATGTAATAATTCATAACAATATTTTTTTTAACTAATAAATTCAAAATATTTTTTTAGGGATTTACATAAAGAGTTTATTTCCTTAAACATTCAAGCACTATAAATGAAGAAAATTGTCTTGAAAGATCCACCTTCTTTCTGTAAGTACCCGACTAAGCTCTAATTGAATTAATCGGATAATTAATAAAGTCATGGAGAAATAAAAAAATATATTATCTTATTTCAATTTAGAACATTTTAAATGAATAAATTAAAATGTTTGATTGGATCAATGAATAAATTATTGATATAATATTTAGAACATTTTAAATTATTATATGAATTTATATTCTTTTTATTAAGAGAATGTATGATATACTTAAATGGGAGACGCAGCATGCCCAATAAAAGTATAAAATTAATTTTAGCTGCCAATTACCATTACCTAACAGTAATTTTAATTATTTTTTAATTTTTAGTGTCTCCTCCACACGAAAGACGATTAATATCTAAGAATATGGTCATACAGGAATAAATCTTTGGTGTTACTGTTGTACTTAGATTCAGTATATTCTATCAACGAGAATATTACACATTAGAGGAGAAAAAAAAAATTGACAAAAAAAATAATTTAACTGACATGTAATATTTTTATTGGTGGGATGTAGTGAATCTTTAGTATAGTAGTACCAAAAATTTATTCTAAATGTAGGGACCCATCCAATAATATAATATTTTTTTGAAAAATAGTTTTATTATGTTACAGGAAATTGGTTGTGTCATGCTATAAACACAACCAATGTGGACTCCTCCACTTTTAAAATAAAAAGAAAAGAAAAGAATGTGGTGGGGTCCACATTGGTTGTGTTTATAGCACGACAAAGCCAATTTCCTACAACATGATACATCCTTAATTTTTTCATACATATTATTTAAGGAATTAGAATCTTTTTCCACTCTAACATAACATATATTAAAAAGGGTTTTATAAGAGTTAAGTTGTAAGAAAAATAATTGTGTAATGTTATAGAGATTCGTTTTGCGTGTTGTAGTTATTTTTTTTTTTTGTTTCAAAAAGTGTGGACCCTATAAAATATTTTGTGTGTAAGAAACTTTTTTCTGTCTTGTGAAATGATAAATACAAATCACTGTTAAAAATAGTAGGTAATTAAAAATAAATTTAACAAGGAGTAAGGAAAATACCAAAGTGTGGTCGGTACTATATTTCTCTCGGAAACAAACGCATCCAGGAAAATAAGTTGTTGCAATCACACATTACATCAACTCAAGCCGAACCAAAGTGTGATCCTACCAAAAACTGTTAATTATTTCAGTAATTTCTTTATGCGAAATAGAAGTATAATGTTGTAGAAAGATGTTTAGGTAATGTTATAGAGATAGAGATGGTGGGACCCATACTTGTTTATTTTTTTGGTTTTTGAAAACAAGGATGGGTCCCACCATCTCTATCTCTATAACATTACCTAAACATCTTCCTACAATATTATACTTCTTTTTCCCTTTCTTTATTGGGTTCCGCAGTGTGATGATTAGCTGCACTTGGAAGAAACTCCATTTGACATAAGCAAACTATGCGCCGGAACTATAACTCGAGACAGTTACGTAGCTGCAACTTTCAAGTTCAACCACCGAGGTATTCATCGTCATATCCAAAACCCCAAATCAAAGACCCACACATTGCCAAATGCACCAAGGCTATTTCTACCCACATGCGCAATGGCCACTGCGACTTGGCTCTCCGTGTCTTCGACGCCATGCCTCGTCGAAACTCTGTATCCTACAATGTCATGATATCTGGCTACTTGAGGAACTGCAAGTTCAATCGTGCAAGGGACCTGTTTGAAAAAATGCCTGAAAGGGACTTGTTTTCTTGGAATGTGATGCTTACTGGATATGTCAAGAACCGCAGACTTGGTGAGGCCCGCAAGTTGTTTGATTTAATGCCCGAAAAGGATGTTGTTTCGTGGAATGCAATGTTGTCTGGCTATGTCCGGAATGGGTACATTAACGAGGCAAAGGAGTTCTTTGATGAGATGCCTGATAAGAACTCCATCTCCTGGAATGGTTTGCTTGCAACATATGTTCAAAATGGGAGACTTGAGGAGGCTCGTCTGCTATTTAATTCAAAATCAGACTGGGAATTGATTTCTTGGAATTGTTTGATAGGTGGGTATGTGAAGAGGAAGGTGTTAGGTGATGCTAGGCAGCTTTTTGACCAAATGCCTGTTAGGGATGTAATCTCCTGGAATACCATGATTTCAGGTTATGCCCATGATGGTGATGTGTCTCAAGCTAGGAGATTGTTTGAGGAGTCTCCGTCGCGGGATGTTTTCACATGGACAGCAATGATCCATGCATATGTGCTGAATGGGATGTTGGGTGAAGCAAGAAGAATTTTCGATGAAATGCCAGAGAAAACAGAGATATCATACAATGCAATGATTGCCGGTTATGTGCAATACAAGAAAATGGACTTGGCAAGGGATTTGTTTGAGGCAATGCCTTGTCAGAATACAGGCTCGTGGAATATCATGATAAGCGGCTATGGTCAGAATGGTGATACAGCTCAAGCAAGGAAATTGTTTAATATGATGCCTCAGCGTGATTGTGTATCTTGGGCAGCTATTATTGCTAATTATGCTCAGACTGGTCATTATGAAGAGGCATTCAACATGCTTGTGGAGATGAAACGAAATGGAGAAAGTTTTAATAGGCCTACCTTTTGTTGTGCTTTGAGTACATGTGCTGATATTTCTGCTCTGGAGTTAGGGAAACAAGTTCATGGGCAGGTGTTAAAGACAGGGTATGGGAATGGGTGTTTAGTGAGGAATGCACTTCTTGGAATGTATTGTAAATGTGGCAGCATAGATGAAGCTTATGATGTGTTTGAAGGAATACAACCGAAAGATATAATCTCTTGGAACACTATGTTAGCTGGTTATGCTAGGCATGGATTTGGCAGACAAGCTTTAATGGTATTTGAGTTAATGAAGACAGCAGGTGTTAAACCTGATGAGATTACCATGGTATATATTTTATACATTTCATATGCATGAAAAGCTACTCATTATCTGGTTGTGTTGGATGAACTGCTGTCTTTAGTGCTTCATAAGTCACTTCATTATATTATATTTTATTTTAGACATAGCCGGTCTATGACTTAATTTCCTGATTAAAAATCTCCTGGTTAGTGTGATCAAACCCATCTCGTAAGGAAATGACTGCGTTGCTAATATCGAGTCTCTCAATCTAGTCTGAATACAATTTCCATAAAGGGAACAAAACTTATTCTTTTCTGATCTTTTTATTTTCATCTTGGTAATTTACTTTTTGTCGTTACTTTGTCATGTGTCCAAAGGAAATTGACACCACCATAATATATGGTGTTAAGAATGTCATTAACCTGAGTAACTGGTATAGATTATTACTGAATTATTATGTTGCTGACTAGAATAAGCTAGAGGTTACATTTAGGCTATGTATGAAAGATACCATTTTGATACAATTTTGTTGTCTTTAGTAGCGCAAGATAGCCCCGCCCCACCACTTGTCTGATATTATGTTGGAAAAGTTGAATTCCCTTATTTAGCTATGAATCATATGTGGTGCTGTATGCTTTGTAAATTAAATAATAAAAAAATGCATATGGAGCAAGAGAAATGGAGAGTATACCATAAATTTTATGAGCTTCCCTTCCCTCTCCTCCACCGTTTAGTTTATACAAATAGGCTGCGTGCCTGCAACTTCTTTCCATGCCCGTCTCTTGAGTCTTTACTTTGCCTTTCTTTGTCTATATATTCAGTTCAGCGTTGATAGGAAAATTCAGTTAAAATACTCCATGGGCCAAATGCAGGCAAGAAATTCAACTGCTAAGGATATCTCAAATGTGTTAGCAAACCATTTAGCTTTATTTATCTCATAAGTGGTCAAATAGGTCGTCCCTGCATGGATAAGAGTCATGCAGTTTACACTTTGTTTTCCTCCTCTATTTGGTATCCTCATTTCTAAAGTTATTCCTATCTTTCCGCAAAATTTTCTTTCCATAGGTGCAAATGAGCTAATTGTTGCTAATGTGGTTTCCTACTTGTCTTGTTAACAAATGTAATCATAATCATAAAGCATCGGAAAATAAATTAGGAATGAGGCATTCATAATAATACAGTTTTGCAATGCAATAACATCTCTTTTGACTCTTTCCTACGAGTAACATTATTCTGCTTATTCTTCTTCTAATCATGTTTCAGGTTGGTGTTCTCTCGGCTTGCAGTCATACTGGATTGATAGAGAGGGGAACTGAATATTTTTATTCTATGAATAAGGATTATGGTATAACACCAAATTCAAGACATTATGCTTGCATGATCGATCTTCTTGGTAGAGCTGGCCGCATACAAGAAGCACAAAACTTAATGAGAAACATGCCTTTTGAGCCAGATGCTGCAACATGGGGAGCCCTACTAGGTGCAAGTTGTATTCATGGCAATATTGAAGTTGGTGAGAAGGCTGCTCAGATGGTTTTTAAGTTGGAACCTCATAACTCGGGAATGTATGTCCTTCTTTCAAATCTATATGCAGTTTCAGGCAGATGGGTTGATGTTGGTAAGATGAGATTAAAAATGAGGAATATTGGTATTCAGAAACTACCTGGGTATAGTTGGGTTGAGGTACAAAACAAGATTCATATATTCACTGTTGGGGATTGTTTCCACCCAGAAAAAGATAGAATATATGCCTTCATAGAAGAGCTAGATCTAAAAATGAAGCTTAAGGGGTATGTTTCTTCAACAAAGTTGGTTTTGCATGACGTAGAAGTGGAGGAGAAGGCGCAAATGCTCAAGTATCACAGTGAGAAATTGGCGGTAGCATTTGGAATTCTAACTCTACCGGCTGGCAGACCAATACGTGTCATGAAAAACTTGCGTGTTTGTCACGATTGTCATAATGCCATCAAGCACATATCCAAGATTGTTGGAAGGTTGATAATCTTGAGAGATTGTCACCGCTTTCACCACTTTAGTGAGGGTATTTGTTCTTGTGGGGATTATTGGTAACACTTCAGAAAATTAACGTAAATATAAGTTGTACCCTCCCTTGAGCTAAGTAACTATAAAATATTGGGAAAAGTTCAAAAATCCTTCTATGGTTTTTTCTTGAATCACTTTCACTTTTAAGCCTTTTTATAATTACTCACCTCTTATGATTTTTTCCATCTAAGTCCATTCTTAATACGATCAAAAACTTAATTAATCTATCTATTATACCTTTCTTAAAATAAGAGAATATACTTATATGACAAAAAAAAATAGAAGGAAACTTACAACATTTATTAAAGACAAAAAATGAAAATAGAAAGATGACAAAAAATGAAAATAGAAAGATGACAAAAAAAGAAATAAGAAATAAGATTAAATATGTTTGAAACTTATAGTAGTAGCATAAAAAATTGAAAGTAAAAAAAGAAATAAAAGAAAAATTAAGACCGAATATAAGTATACCTCCCTAGCTAAGTAAATATAAAATGGCTTCAATATTGTTAGAGATATATAAAATCATTAATGCAACCTCATCCATCAGCTTAAGCTTTTGGGTTGAATTGTTTCTTTACACGGTATCAGAGCCAGGTTGTCACGGGTTCGATCCTCACCGCTCCCTATTCAATTAATAATTAATTAAGTTTTGTGGAGTTTCTTAGCACAGGTAGGTGGACTTATGCAGTGTCCACCCTTTAAGTCCAATGGGCTTTCATGTGAGAGGGCGTATTAGAGATATATAAAATAATTTATGGAACCTCACCCATCAGCTTAAGTTTTTGGGTTGAATTGATTATTTGCAGTGATTGTAGATAAGTTATCTATATTCACTTACAAAACGACGTCGTTTTAAGTTGAAAAATTAAACAATTATAATAATAAAGACTATTATAACCTTGGAATAAATTATAATTACGAAAACACATTGATCTCTGTCCAAAATAACATCCTTTTGGACTCAACGGAGATAACTTATCTGCATTCACTGCAGAAAAAAGAACCCATATAAAATATTGAGGAAAGTTTAAAAACTCCTTTATGATTTTGCTTGAATCACTCTCAATCTTATGCTTTTTTTAATCACTTACCTCGTATTGTTTTTTTCATCTAAGGGCCTGTTTGGAGTACATGATAAAGAAGATAGGATAGGATAACTTATCATATCCTACTTTTATCTCTTGTTTGGTGGGTCAATAGGATATAATTAGCTTATCCTATTGTCTCATTTGATCCTATCCAATACATGATTTTTTATCCTATGAGGGGAGCTGGTTTATGATTAATTAGGATAGAATATCAATATTAGATACCCAATATATCCCCACACTACCCAATATATTTGTATTTATTACATTATATTTTATTTTTTCTTTCTCCTTTCTCCTTTTACATAATCTTATCAAATTGCTAATCAGATGCTCATCAAACACAGGATATGATATAGGCTTATCAGCCCCATATCATATCTTATCTTTCTCAGCCCCATATCATATCATATCCTTATCAGCCCCATATCATATCCTACTCTTATCCTATCCTGTTCACCAAACGAGCCCTAAGTCTACTTTTAACACCGTAAAAAACTTAACTAGTATACCTATTATACCCTTCTTAGAATAAGAGAATATATGTACGTGAACAAAAAATGAATAGAGGGAAACTTACAATATTTATAAAAAAGACAAAAAACGAAAACAGAAGGATGGCAAAAAAAGAAAAATAAATAAAAGTAAATATGTTGGAAACTTATAACATTAGTAGAAAAAATTAAAAGTAAAAGAAGAAATATAATAATAAATAAAATGAAACTTGTTTAAATAAAAATATAGATTAAGGACAAAAAAAATAATAACACTAAGGATGTTGGAAATTTACAAACTGATTTCTTTTTCTTTTATTTCTTTTTTGTCTTTTTTCTTTCATTTCTTTTAAGGGTGATAAAAAAACTAAAAGTGAAATATATATATATATATATAATTAAAAAAATTAGAAAAAAAAATAAAACCAAATACATTGAAAACTTACATATTTCTTTTTCTTCTCTTTTTTTTTATATATTTTTTGTCTTATTTTTCTTCTATTTTTTTTGGCTTCACTCTATTTTTTTTCGATTAGACTATTTCTATGTTGTTAATTTATTCTTTTCTGTAACATATTTGATTTTTTTATTTTTTTTATCGTAAATCTACTATTCTTTTTAATTCAGATATATTTGATTTTTTTCTATTTTTTTTTTTTTACTTTTATTATTTTTTTAAGTATGGTAAGTTTTCATCTTATATCATCAACATAAACCAGGAGAGCAAGAAAAATACCACCTCTTTGGAATGTGAACAAGGTATAATCAGCATGAGATTGTTGAAAACTGTATTTCATAAGTGAGGAGCTCAATTTACTAAACCAGTTTCTTGGAGATTGTCTCAAACCGTAGAGTGACTTTTTCAAACGGCAGACTTGATCTTTTGTTCCATTGCTAAATCCTGGAGGAAATTTCATATACACCTCTTCACTAAGCTCTCCATTTAGGAAAGCATTATGCACGTCTAGTTGATGTAGTTCCCACTGCTTAGCTGCGGCAACTGCCAAGAGAGTTCTAACGCTTGTCATTTTTGCAACAGACGCATAAGTCTCACCAAAGTCTTCGCCTTCTATCTGATGGTTACCTGCAATAACTAACCGTGCCTTGTATCTTTCCACGGTTCCATCAGAATGATATTTTATTTCGAAAACCCATTTGCTAGGTAATGCTCTTTTATTCGGTGGCAAAACCGTGACAGCCCATGTCCCATTATCCTCTAGTGCAGTGATCTCTTTTCTCATAGCTTCGACCCATTTCAAATTCTGCATGGCTTCTCTGAAATGGCGAGGCTCACATCCTGCATCAATAGCTGCTACAAACGCACGATGGGATGGAGAGAATTTAGATAAACTAAGAGAATTACATAATGGATATTTAATACCTGACCTTGCATATGAGAAGTGACGAATTGGAAGAGCAGGAAGAGATTTATGTGTTTCAATAGCATTGCATTCATAATCTTGAAGGTATGTTGGAGTTTTCCGTGATCGCTGACTTCGGCCCTCAACTGGTTGCGACCGTGAAGAGCATGGCACAGGAATTGGTGCTCTTGATTGCACCGTTAAAGTGCATGACGTATCTGCATTAACGTCTCCTGCATAGGATTCGGGTGCAGCCATTTGTTCAGCATGGATGTCGCCTGCATGAGATTCGAGAGCATGAATTTGTTCGACGTCTACGTAAATATTACTCCCCCTGTCGTCTGCATGTGATACAGGTGTAAGTACTTGATCGGCGCCTTCTGCATAGTATTCAATTGCAGGTGTATAAGCATTATCATGGGCGGACAACATATTATTGGACGCATCTTCACCCGTGACCTGAATAGAAGGAGGCAGCAAGGATAATGCAGGCGCATTTTTTGGTGCAACATGTGATGATAAAGGAAAAATTTCTTCATAAAATTTGACATCCCTGCATACAAAAAATTCTCTATTTTCTAAATCATATACTCTCCACCCCTTTTGATCAGTAGGATATCCTACAAACAGACATTTGCGAGATCGAGATGCAAATTTATCCGTAGGCTTTGGTCTGACATTAGCAAAACACAAACATCCAAAAAATTTCAAGTGTTCATAATTTGGGACCACCCCATATAGTAACTCATGTGGTGTACTGCCTGAAAGAATTTTGGATGGTGTTCTATTAATCAAATGGACCCCTGCAAGCACACTTTCTTCCCAAAAATCGATGGGTAAATCAGCTTGAAACAATAACGCCCGAGAAACATTTAAAATATGTCGATGCTTTCGCTCTACACGCCCATTTTGTTCTGGTGTATAAACACAAGACGTTTGATGAACTATCCCATTTTCATGATACAACTGCAGTAATTTATTTGATTTAAATTCAGTCCCATTATCAGAACGCAAAATTTTTATCATTTTTCCAAATTGGGTTCTGATCATAGCCAAAAATTTATGAATACGATCGCAAGTCTCCTTCTTTTCAGCTAACATATACACCCAAACAAATCGACTAAAGTCATCAACGATTGTTAAAAAATAATGTGCACCTGAAGAGGAAGAAGAACGATAGGGTCCCCACGTATCACAGTGAATTAAATCAAAACATTGTTTACTTCGATTACTGCTTGAATGAAACATAGTTCTAGTGTGCTTAGCACGACAACAAATGGCACATGCCGTTTTATTCGCTGCAATTTTAGCTGAATTATGAGAAAATAACGGAAGCAAAGACACAACTTCATAGGATGCATGACCCAACCGTCTGTGCCACAACTCTGCAGACTCCTGAACTCTTACGGTAGAAACTGAAGCATGCTTTGGTTGAAACACATAAACTCCTGCATGAATATCACCCAATCCAGTCTCCCTCATCAATGCTTGGTCCTGCAAAATACATTTTCCATTAGTAAAAATTACTCTGTTGTTATTCTGCTGCAATAATTGAGACACTGAAATCAGATTGCAGCGCAAATGGGGAACAAACAAGACATTAGACAATGTAAAATTGTTTTCGAACACCATTGTCCCTTGTTGTTCAGTATGAGTAATTTCACCATTAGGTAACCCCACTGCTAGAGGTTTGATTTTTCTAACATCCATTAATAATTCCAGAGACCCTGTCATGTGCTGCGAAGCACCGCTATCAATAAGCCATTGTGATTGAGTAGCCTTACCAGACAACTTGTCGGTGGTTTGATTTGCCTGAGAGTGATCCACCAATGTCATGAGTTTATGCACTACTTCTGGAGTGAGAACCGAGAATGCAGCTGCATTTGGTGAGGACAGAACAGCCGCTGTTTGTGATGCAGTTGCTGTTTGCATAGCGTCTGATGTTTGAACGGCATATGCTTGTTCATGGGGTCCGCGTCCACCTGTTCCTGTTCGTCCCCTGCCACGGCCGCGAGGTGCACCACGAAACTGAGGGAATCCGACAATTTTCCAGCAACGAGATGGATCATGGTTGGTCTTCCCGCAGTGAGGGCATGGAACACGAGCTGCTGGCTGGACCGCAACCATGCGTTGCGCCTGTGCATCCTGTCCGCCACTGGCTTCGGTGCGTGCTGCATAACCGATGACAGTGCTGCGATCATCATGGCCACGGGCAATGGCGCGGTGTGTCTCCTCCTGTGTAACAGTTGCATAAACTTTATTAAGGGATGGAAGAGGAGATGTATTAAGAATCTGAGAACGTAAGTTCCCAAAGAGTGCTTCATCCAATCCCATAAGGAATTGATACACGCGTTCATGTTCTCTGCCTTCCTCTATCTCCTTGGCCACTGCACAATTATCTCCACATGCACATGATTTGGAAATCTTGCCACCTTCGAGCTCATCCCAAATTGCGCGAAGCTTGGTGTAATATTCACCAATAGTACTTCCTTGCTGCCGTGTGTTTGTGAGGGAAGCTCTGAGTTGATACTGCTTCGGGAAATTCTGAACAGCATACCTCTCCTTTAGGTCGTCCCACAAGTCTTTGACGTCAGCAAAACATTTAATAAATGGTTGCAACTTAGGATCAACGGTGTTATGAATCCACCCATTGATCATAGAATTGCACCTGACCCATGCACGCCATTCCGCGGCGTTATCCTTCTCCGGTTTCTTCACATCGCCAGTGATGAAACCAAGTTTGTTCTTTGCGCTGAGTGCGTTTTGCATCAGCTTGGCCTAGTTGTCATAATTGGCCTCTCCACGCAGCTGCACTATGGTTAGAATGACGCCTGGATTATCCGACCCTCCTAGATAAAAGGGAGAGTCAGGATCCGAAGGCTTTAAGGCGTTGCTATTTTCTCCTGCCATCTTAGATGAGACAAGCTTTCACACTCACTCGTATTTGCGGAAGTGTTTCGGATCGCTCTGATACCAAGATAAAATATGGTATCAATATGTTGCTTTGATATATTGATGGTTGCCTTTTTAAATAGGCTGAACAAAAATACAAATAATTATAAACAAACTTAACAATCCTAAAAACTAGGAGCTGATCACATGAGCTAGAAAGCTGGACGCACAAGCTGGTACCAGCATCGGATCTGATGGTAACTACACTAACAAACTAGGAATACAAGCTAACAACTAGGAAACAACTAAGATTACACACAAACTGAATATATTTACATGATAAGATGATATCTTCTTCAACAATTTTGAACTTTACCCTAAAATATTTTATGATAATCGTTAATAAAATTAAAATTGATAAAATTCTTATTTGAATAATTTAATATAAAGTTATACCTACATTTAAATAAAAATTCAAAGATATTAAAGAAAAATATGTCACTCCTCATTCACCTCTCCGCCCTCTTGGAAATCCATAGCAAATTTTTCAAGTAACACGAGATGTCTTCGAATTCCTCGGTAGTAAAAGTTAGGGGTGTTCATCAACCGATCCAAACCGATTCAAACCGCGAAAACCGAACCGAAAAATCGATAACCGAATAAACCGAAAATCGAAAAATTGGAAACCGAAAGAAAACCGCAAATTTTAATTGGATTGGATCAGTTTTCGGATGGGTTGATGAAAACCGATCCAATCCAAACCGATCCAATATATTAATTATTCTCCACCTACTTGTCCTTTCTCCAATCATAGCCAAAAAATTTCTAAACTCAAGACTCATTAACTTATCAACTAAACCCAAAAAAAAACTTAGTCACGTCTCATCAACTATGGTATTGTTTACTGATATTTTTGTATTTCAATTTTATTTTTTTTACAAAGCCAATATATACAAAAGATGTTATTTGCACAATAATCATGAAACTTATTTTAGGATTTTCAAAAAACCAAAAACCGATCCAATCCAAACCGAAAAAAAATTGGATTGGATCGGATCGGATTTGAAAAGAAATCTAAACCGAATGGATGATTACATAATCAAACCGAAGGGATTGGATCGGATGAGTTTTGCTTCCAAAACCGATCCAATCCAGACCGCGAACACCCCTAGTAAAAGTTGCCCTTCTTGTTCAAGTGTTAACAAATTTAAATATGAATAAAATAAAATAATTTAAAATGCAAATCCTTTTGATAGTGTAAAACTTTTTAGAATTTAACTTTCAACATCAAGCTGACACGGGCAATCGAGCACGAAGCGTTAGTTATACTTACTATTTTACTCTCTCTCTCTTTTTGGTAAACACTATTTTTTTTTTGATAACATAGGAAAATTTAAAAATAAATGTTTTCTAATGTTTTGAATTTTCTTCTTCTTTTATAAAAGAATATATTTAGTAAATAAACAAAAACTTGAAAGAAAAAAGGTACTTCATTATAAGGGAAAGGATTTGTGACAACCAAGTTGTGTTACTACCAAGTGACTACCAATCAATCTCACCGTTAGATCAATTATATTGATTCAACGGTTATATTTATTTTCATCTTTGTATGGTCATGAATCATGATTCTCCATATTTAAAGTGAAAGCATTAAATATGAAAGATCATAACCATACAAAGGTGAAAATAAATATAAAGTATTAAATTTGGAGAATCATGACCATACAAAAATGGAAATAAATATAACCGTTGGATCAATATAATCGATCTAACGGTAAGATTGATTGGTAGTCACTTGGTAGTAACACAACTTAGTTGTCACAATATCCTTCCCTCATTATAAGGGTGTAAATAAATCAAATCAAGGCAAACTTTAGGCTAAACAAGCTAGACTTATATAAAATATTTCAAGCTTTCCTTGTATTGTTAGTTTAATATAAATCAAATTATAAGTTTGGTTTAACTTATTTTTAAAATATACAAGATTTTGTCTCGCCTAACAAGACTATCAAGCATTCAAAATAATATAGGGAAAACATCATCTTCTGTTGCAGAAAAATATGTTACACTTCCTGCACACATATCGAAACTTGTGCCATTTAGTTTTGTTTTTTGTTTTTGAAAAAAAATGATGGGGCCCATATATTATGTATCTACAGGAATGATTGGTTATCATCTGTGACAGAGGAAAACTAATGCCCAATAATATATTATACTCTATAAACTATAAATTATAATTACATTTTTTTAAAGATTACAATTAATTTGTACAATAGTTTAACACAATCCAAAATATTTACAAATTTAACTACGTAGTTTACAATAAAAAATAATCAATCAAATCGAATTGTATTATATTTTATTGATTTTTAATTATAAAATTAAATTTTTATTTTATTTAAAATAAATTAAAAATTTTATACACATTATATTACATACACACATATATTTGTGTATAAAAAGTGAATGGGAAAAATATTTCTATAGTTACTGCAGATAAGTTATCTGCATTTATTTCCAAAACGATGTCGTTTTGGTATTGAAATCTTAAAAAATTATAAATATAAAGACTATTATAACCCTGAAATAAATTAAAATTACAAAAATACCATGATTTTCGTCCCAAAACAACGTCATATTGGACTTACTGCAGATAACTTATATGCCGTAACTGCAGAAAAAACGAACCAAAGTGAATACAAAAAACATTTATTTTAAGATTAAACAAATATGATATTTAAATATGAGAGAAGCAATTGTTTAAAAGTGAAAATCAATCAAATTAAATTAATAAAATATAAATATATTTGAAAATTAATTTTTAAATGACAACTACGTTACAATTCAAAATTTCTGTAGAGAAATTATTTAAGGAGAATATGGATAATGTAACTTAACGCTGAATATGTCCACCAAACAATCAACTCACATGAGATAAAAAATAATTAAAAAATAAAGAGAAACAAACAAAATAATAAAAGACAAACATAAAATAAATGCCAACAAAAAAAGAACAAGATACAACTAAACAAAAACAAAAAAGAACAAGATACATAAATCCGTACAATACCAATTGGTGAGAAAAGTATAATGGCGGTGAAAGAATTTAATATTAAGAAAAATGTGTTTGTCAAAAGAAAAATATATATATTACAAATTAAAAAAATCAAAAGATTTTATTCTATTAAAAAATAACATGATATTATTTTATTTAAAAATAAAATAAAATATTATTTGTTAAAAAAATATGAGTGGGGCTTAGAGGCGACCTAATTTCTAAACAACTCGTCTATCAAAAAAAAAAATTCTAAACAAGTCTTTTAAAAAACTCAAAAAGAGACTTAAACCAAAAGCAACACAAAAGTAGAACAAACTCTCAGACCAGTGGTGTGGGGTGTGTGTTAAAATTGTGTGTAGTGTAGGGTGTTGTGTTCAATTCCTTGTAACCTCTTAAAAAAAATCTATCAGACCTAAATCTGGGACAAGCCGGCTGCCAAATGACACCCGGTTGTTCTGTGGATACTAGACTTGCCTTATGTTCGAATTAGTTGATGCTGAAGATAGCACATGAGTAGCGAGGGCTTCTCTCCTCAATATGTGGATGAAGGCTTTCAACGGAATGCGCGTAAACTACTTTGTGAGACAATTGCGTATGTGCAACTTGCGGTGTCTGTCTACGAAGAGGCGAACCAGGTACTCAAAAGCAGCCGTAAATTACAAAGACCCGGATATTGTGAAATGGAACAAAGCTATTTCTACCCACATGCGCAATGGCCACTGCTACTCCGCTCTCCATGTTTTCAATTCCATGCCTCGTCGAAGCTCTGTCTCTTACAACGCCATGATATCTGGGTACTTGAGGAACGGAAAATTTGACCTTGCAAGGGATCTGTTTGACAAAATGCCTGAGAGGGACTTGTTTTCCTGGAATGTAATGCTCACGGGATGTGTTAGGAACCGCAGACTTGGGGATGCCCGCAAAGTATTTGATTTAATGCCTGAAAAGGATGTTGTTTCGTGGAATGCCATGTTATCTGGGTATGCTCAGAATGGGTATGTTGATGAGGCAAGGAAGGTTTTTGATAGGATGCCCGGTAAGGATTCCATCTCCTGGAATGGGCTGCTTGCCGCATATGTTCAGAATGGGAGAACTGAGGAGGCTTGTCGGTTGTTTAAGTCGAAATCAGACTGGAATTTGATTTCTTGGAATTGTTTGATGGGCGGATATGTGAAGAGGAAGATGTTGGGTGATGCTAGGCAGCTTTTTGACAAAATGCCTATTAGGGATGAAGTTTCCTGGAACACAATGATTTCAGGTTATGCCCAGGATGGAAATATGTCAGAAGCTAGGAGATTGTTTGACAAATCTCCAATACGGGATGTGTTCACGTGGACAGCAATGGTGTCTGGATATGTGCAGAATGGAAGGTTGGATGAAGCAAAAAAAATTTTTGATGAAATGCATGAGAAAAATGAGATTTCATACAATTCGATGATCACCGGTTATGTGCAATGCAAGAAAATGGACATGGCAAGGGAATTGTTTGAGGCAATGCCTTGTCGTAATATAAGTTCATGGAATACCATGGTTACTGGCTATGGACAGAATGGTGATATAGCTCAGGCTAGGAAATTGTTTGATATGATGCCACAACGTGATTGTGTTTCTTGGGCGGCTATTATTGCTGGTTATGCTCAGAATGGTCACTATGAAGAGGCTTTGAACATGTTTGTGGAGATGAAACGAGATGGAGAAAGTTTAACTAGGGCTGCCTTTAGTTGTGCTTTGAGCACATGTGCTGATCTTGCTGCTTTGGATTTAGGCAAACAAGTCCATGGGCAGGTGGTGAAGACGGGATATGAGACTGGGTGTTTCGTGGGGAATGCACTTCTTGGAATGTATTTTAAGTGTGGCAATATAGGTGAAGCTAATGATGTGTTTGAAGGAATAGAGGAGAAAGACATCGTCTCTTGGAATACAATGTTAGCTGGTTATGCTAGGCATGGATTTGGCGGACAGGCTTTAATGATATTTGAGTCAATGAAGGCAGCAGGTGTTAAACCCGATGAGATTACTATGGTATATATTTTAAACATTTCATATGTATTTAGATTTTATATAGAGCTTGCCTTCAGTATGAATTTTTACTCCGTTAACCCATTGTATGCAAGTGTGAACCACTGTCATCAATTATACTTGTATTTACTAATTTTATTTTAATTTATCCATAATCTGTTAACTCTTACTGAACCGTTCTTGATTAATATGATCAAATCATCTCCTGTGGAAATGCCTTGTTGCTACTGTAGTGTATTGGCACCATATGGAGCCTCTGAATCCAGTCTTATTATTTTCCTGTTATCTTGTTATTTTCATCTTGGTACTTCAATTCATGCTGTCACTTTGTCATTTGTCTATAAAGAAATTGACACCGCTAATATATGGTGTTAAGAATGTTACTTACCTAAGTGATTGGGATGGATCGTTACAAAATATGTATGTTACTAACATGAATGAGCTAGAGGTTCCATTAACCTATGTATGAAAGATAACATTTTATTTCAAATTGGTTGGATTTTGTAGCAAGATACCCCCATCATTTGTGTGACATTATGCTGGAGAAGTTAAATTTCCTTGCTTAGTTATGAATCATGCACGGTCCTGTGTGCTTTTAAATTCTGTTATACGAGAATGCTGACAGAGTAAGAGTAAAAGAGAAATATTCCATAATCTTTTTGGGCTTTGGTGTCTTCCCCATTTGCCTTAGTCTGCAATTTTTGCCTGGCATCCATCTCTCTAACTTCGTCTTTCTTTTGTCAATATCATCAACATGGATGGGCAAATTCTATTAGAGATACTACTTGTGCGAATGTAGACATGAAGTTCTTTTGCTTAGTATAATCTCACTTGTGTTATTGAACCACTTGGCTTTATTTATCTCATGAGTTGTCAAATAGATTATCCCTGCATTGATAAGATAGGAGTCACCTTTTGTTTTCCTCCTCTATTTGGTATCTTCATTTTTACAGTAATCTCTTTGTAGCAGTGATGTTTCTTTCCATGGATACAATTTAGCTAATAGTTGCTTTGGTGCTTTCCTCTTTGTCTTGTAAATGAATCTGATAATTAACATCAATCATGGGGAAATGAACTAAAGTGGTGGCGTTAACATTGTTTTGTCTACAATTCAATCATATTCCTTTTGACCCTATCCTACATGTAATAACATTTCGCTGATTCTTCTTTAAATTGTGTTTCAGGTTGGTGTTCTATCTGCTTGTAGTCACACTGGCTTGACTGACAAGGGAACTGAATATTTTTATTCCATGAATAAGGATTACGGTGTAACGCCAACTTCAAAACATTATACTTGCATGATTGATCTTCTTGGCAGAGCTGGCCGCTTGGAAGAAGCACAGAACTTAATGAGAAACATGCCTTTTGAGCCATGTGCTGCATCATGGGGAGCTCTACTCGGTGCAAGCCGGATTCATGGCAATACTGAACTGGGTGAGAAGGCTGCTGAGATGGTTTTTAAGATGGAACCTCATAACTCCGGAATGTATGTTCTTCTTTCAAATCTATATGCTGCTTCGGGCAGATGGGTTGATGTTGGTAAGATGAGATTAAAAATGAGGGATGTTGGTGTACAGAAAATACCTGGGTATAGTTGGGTTGAGGTACAAAACAAGATTCATACATTCACGGTTGGGGATTGTTTCCACCCTGAAAAAGATAGAATATATGCCTTCTTAGAAGAGTTAGATCTAAAAATGAAGCTTGAAGGGTATGTTTCTTCAACAAAATTGGTTTTGCATGACGTGGAAGAGGAAGAGAAGGAGCATATGCTCAAGTATCACAGTGAGAAATTAGCTGTAGCGTTTGGAATTCTGACTATACCAGCTGGCAGACCAATTCGTGTCATGAAAAACTTGCGTGTTTGTCAAGACTGTCATAATGCCATCAAGCACATATCCAAGATTGTTGGAAGGTTTATAATCTTAAGGGATTCTCACCGCTTTCATCACTTCAATGAGGGTGTTTGTTCTTGTGGGGATTATTGGTAAGAATGGAGAGACATGATGAAAATTTAGCTAAGGACATGTATCAGCTGTACTATCTGGGCCCATTTATATGTGTTTGAAGAAGTGCTCAAAGCAGTGAGAAGCGCATTTATATCTTCCCTGTTGGTTATGGAATTATTGTCCATGTGAATGAATCAAACTGACAGGGTGAATAGAAAATTTGAGTTAGTTGGACGACGACTTTAGAATGACAAAGAGGTATCATGTCTGATGGAAGTTGGAATACGGCATCTCTTTGAATTATATCACAGAATGCAAATCACAGAGAAGATAAAAAGATTGCATAACATGCAAAGAATAAATCGAAGTGTAAGCTGAATTATGAGAAATTGCTCTTCATAAAATATTTGGCAACTTGTCATAGCACTGCTACACAAGAAAGAAACCTGGGCGCCACAGCAACTCCTAGCAAGCATGGCCTGCCACTCACCCATTTTGCCTATTCAAATGGAAAAAGTGTGTTATTTTAAAGGATGTAAAATTATGTCATTTTAAGTGAGAGAAAGAGATAGATGATGGGGAAGAGAGAATGGACAAAAAAATAATAATAAAAATGTGGATCCTACTTCTTTGTAAGAGTGAAATGACATAACTTGTATCATTTAAAAGGACAAATCTTTTTCCCAATATATACAAAATATTTCATCTTTTAACTACTCTTTTATTAGGTTTCATCTCGATAACCCTGTTTTGTATTTTATCTACAAAAAACTGTAGAACTTGTAGCTTCTCAAGTCTGAAAATATACTAGAGGAATATGTGTTCAACTGATAGGATGTCCTATTTTAAGTAGCTCATTCATGTCTCCTACCCCACGCTATCATTCGTGTAGTATAATGGACGAACCATTAAAAATGTAGAGTGAATCATCAGAAAATTTATGATTTGAGCCGGTCATTAATTCCCTCTCCCCTTCTTTATGTTTTTGTGTCTGACCTCTCTTAGCGGTACTGTTTTAAGGACCTTATTTATGCTTTACATGTCCCCCGCCCATAACGTGCATGCTGAGTCACAAAAAGTCTTGGTAACTTTCTTGAGCATATACAGTGTATGCGTTGTATCTGAAACCTTCAAAGACAGGCGAAGAGATTTTTGGCTATTATTCTCACGAGAAGAAATTAATGTAACTAGAACCATTCATCCTTCTTGTTTTCATAATAAATATGAATAGTATACATTGCGTTTCCACACACAAATAAATACTTAATTACAAAACTTACTGCTGAAATTCAAAATTAAAAATAAAAAATTGCTAGATAGAGTCCTAAAGTTAGCCTCTAGCACAAACAACAGGGAGGATTTCTATGCAAAGCTTCAAGCCACCACGGCACCACCTCTTTCTCTTTGTGTAAAGGACCAGAGCATGGAAGTTAGATCAATATGAATCAGGCTTGAACTAAGCATGGAGGGAAGCAACCTTCTGTGTCAATCCATCCACTGTCTCTTCATTGACCTCAGTAATTGGCTCCTCCTAATACAAAAGGAATACAGGCAACATAAATATGACAGAAATGTATTTCGTTGAGTACAAATTTGAATGTAAACATCAGAGATCATTTCAAGGCAGATGTCTATTGAGCATATACTTACACAACATGAAATAAGCCAGACAGACCAAAACAACAACGAACTGCATCTTTTTCCTATTAAAATTAAGTCAAAAAAATGGCAAAAGATAGAAAGTGCTACTTTGTAAGGTTTCACTATCACTATATAAACGAATTCTAAGTACCAAGATATGCAAGATGGATGTGGAAAATCTAAGAAAACACTGAGATCTGACTTGCCAGAACACAGAAATCGCAACCAATTATTAGATACCTCTGGATCTTTACTTTGTTTCACACCAATACATTTTGAAGCACTAATGCTGGCACTCTTCAACAAGCTACGCGCGCTGTAGTTTGGCTTGGAGGGTCCATTTTGAACATCTGAGTTTCCAGCATCTGTCCCATCAGAACCCGGAGGACTTGAAAGATTTAATACAGTTGGCCTTTCAGGATCGTTATTTTGATTATTTTCATCCTTGGAAGCGCAAACTCGCTCTCTGCAAGAAGTGAAGTTACAATTGTCAATGCATATGATATGACTTCACATAATACCAGAGAAAAGGTTCACGGGCTTGTCTGCCAAACTCAGCTGTGAACAGACATTAATAATCTGGATCAAAATTTAAAACCCACGAGGGTATTAATAAAATTATTATCAAATTAAACATCCAAAAGAACAAGACAAAAGGCTGTTGTTCAGTGTGCAAGTTGAAAATCCAGTATTTGAACAGGTTCACCTAGTTTGGACCTAGAAAATACTACTAACAAGGCTTGAAACTGCCAAGAGAACCAAATGTTTAACCAAAACTTACCTAGGTAAGGAGGCATGCTGTCTCTGCAATGGAGTGCTTCGTTCACCTTTGCCATAATGCTCCTCGAGATGTGCAAACTGTCGCTTGAACCGATCAACCCCACTGTGCAACACGACAACATAGAATTACCAACTACTAACCAAAGCATGGAAAACTTAAATTTCAAATAAACCACATTCCATATTAGAGTTCTTAGATGACATACAAAACACAAAAAATTAACCATCAGCAATATCATAGGAGTCAAAATTTTAACTGCTACAAGTACGAGCACAAATAAAAATTTATATTCAAAAGGAATTAAGACTTTAAAACTAAGGCAAATAAAACAAGCATTCCAGTGTTTTGCTAATGCAGGTTCTAGTTCTGTACAGAAATTTGAAAAAACAAAAATACAACAGAATCGTGGTGCAACAACAATAAATGCATACAGGGGCTCCTGATAATTGTTATAAAATTAGGTACTGTGAAAGCCATACAGTAGAAGCTGGCTTAATATCTTATTTCAATAATGAAAGACTATGCCTTGTGACAAAACAGACAGGTGGTTGATGCACATCTGGTTTGATATATGCATCGAGCATTCAATAAAGTGTCAAGCATAAAAGCACATCTACCTTGGGTACATGAAGCTGGTTTGATCTCCACCACGAAGATATTCCTGGAGCATCTGGGGATGATACTCCAAAATCTGTTTATTTCAGTATATATCATTATTACAGCAGCACAGAGAAGACAATAAATCGAAGCAGGACTGACAGAAATGTATGGCCATACCTCTCGATAAATCAACTCTCTAACATCATCTTTGGTCAATTTCCTTCTCTCAAACTCAAACTCAAGTTTTGAAATGGGTTGAGTGGATGGTTCACGATCCATGTTTGACAAACCATGGAAGTAAGGATCAGCTAATGCCTGATATCACAACCATAACAGAAATAATCAAATCTCCCCTTTGGTAATTATCAGTGAAGTTTCCCTTTTGTTAATTATATATAGGTGATAGAAGATAAACCTCTTCAGCTGTTGGACGGTCTTTAGGATCAAATGCAAGTAGGCGCTCCAGTAAATGAAGAGCCAACGGATCTGCATTTGGAAATTTTTGGGAGAATGGAACTGGTTGCTTTTTTCGCATGCTACTTAGGTACCTTCTAGCTTTCTCATTTCGAATCTGTACAATTAAGATTAAGAATTATATACAGGAGGACAAGGGAGAGGAGTAAAATTAAGCCTGAAAGGTATATTTTACAACAAACCATATCTTAAAAACGATACAGGAAGAATTTTTAATTAGAAGTTTAGAATTAATCTCATTACACCATGTCACAACTTGCAGCAGATTTTGATAAACTAACCCTTGCAATGGACTCGGGAGGAGGAGTACCAAGCAATTCAGTCATGAGATCCAATTGATGCACCACATTTTTTCCGGGAAACAACGGCTTCCCAGTGAGCATTTCTGCAAATATGCATCCAATGCTCCAAATATCAATTCCGGGGGTATACTGCAAAAGACAGATTTTAAAATTCTACGCATTTGAATACTTAACTGTATTCAACTTCTTATGTCATACATAACCCAAGAAAAGGTGTTGTCAAAATAGAAATGAAGCTTACTTTTGAAAAAAAAGAACCACATAGTTCAGGTGCACGGTACCACCGAGTTGCAACATAGTCCTTAGTAAGAGTAGGAAAAAGTGAGTCAGAAAGACGTTTAGAGAGATACCCGGATTGCAATTTGTAACTGAAATTCTTAAAAGACGGAACATAATTGATAAATGTATCAGATCGACTACTTACAGTCCAGAATATAGCTGATGGAGCATCATTGAATGAAACTCGAGCAAGCCCAAAATCACATATCTTTAGTTTGCAATCAGCGTTAGCAAGAATATTTTTTGGCTTCAAATCACGATGAAACACATTTGCTGCAAGAAGAATAATACTATATTAGCTTAATATCACTACCTGAAAAAGTCAAGGACCAGTAATAAGGATACCTGTATGTATATATTTCAGGCCCCGAAGAAGTTGATACAAGAAAAATTGGTGGTGCTCAGGAGTAAGATCATCATTTGCCTTAATTACTTGATGGAGGTCAGATTCCATCAACTCAAACACAACATAGATATCCTTGAACTCTCGCCGTGAAGGAGGAAGCATAATATGCTTAATTTCTACAATATCAGGATGTCGGAGCAACCGCAAGAGTTTAATTTCTCTTAGGATCCGTGTGGCATCTGATACATGTTCAAAAACATCATTAATTTTCTTGATTGCAACCTTTTCACCAGTATGAGTGTCAATGGCAGAACCCACAACACCGTAACTTCCTTTTCCAACAACTTCTTGGATCTGGTATTGACTAGCCTCTCCATACTCAGTAAAAAACTCTGACTCACCCTGTTTGATAACCAGAAACCATTATGTAATATTGTTGACGTATACGTGTTGGAAACAGAATTTAAAGACTATATAACAATCATATCTATTCTTTTAACCTACTGCAACTTTTATGGTAAACGAACGAGTAAAACACGATTATATCTTCAGTGCTACATGAGTAGCTACTCTCTTCTAAAAGTATGAATAAATAAGACACAAGTGGCATCAACCATAAAGTACTGGATGGAATAATTTAAGTTATGTGGGTTATTTTTTTCTAATTTTAACAAAATGTTGAGTCTTGAGTACCACGAGATTATTGAAGATATTCTTGTAACACACAGAGATGCACGGAAGCAGGGGAATATCCACTAGGAGAGGAGACAATCTATCAATTTCACATAAAGTATCAATGCCATGAAATTTGCATTTCCTCATACACCACGCAATTTATGATAAATGGTCAAAATACTATCTAAGAGGCGAGGTTGGAGAAGTGATAAAACTACTCATTTGTGATTGAAAGGTCATGAGTTCAAAACCAGAAAAGAGCCTAGGATTAATGTGGTTTAATGGGGGAGTGGTGATCAAATACTATCTCACTCCGGGACACACACTGCCAAAACTAGTGCTTTAAGAAAAGTACCTGGGAATTAATCAAAATCATCCTGAACTATGCCTCTTGGACACACACAGTAAGAGTATGAGGAAAGGAAAACTACACATGATGAGGCAAACTCAGAGCCTTGTCCGCTACCAGTTCAGGTAATTGCTGAATGCTAACTCTTACCAGCAATTAAAGCAATTACAATAGCTGCCATAAGCATCAAACAATAGTTTACTTAATTTACGTTCACCTCTCTAGCATTTCCTGTCCTTTCACATTTTCCCAGATAAAACTTCAGCCAGATATTATGGGACACCAAACATAACATATCCCATGATTTTTAGAGAGAGAGAGAGAGAGAGAGAAACACCGATCCAACCGAATTACACAAAACAACAAGGGAGGAAATAAAAAACGAAACTTGAGCAGTACCCAATAAGCCAAACAATAAAACAAACAAGATAACAGAGGCAGATCGCATTAAAAACAGAAAAAAGAAAAAGAAAAAAAATACATCCCCAGATGGGGCGATAGGATAAAAAAGTAACCTTTTTGTGAGGATCCATGGAAGAAGGAGGTTTGAAGAGGGTAAGTGTAGGGACTTTGATGGGCTTCAAGGGAGAGATATCAAAGTGTTGGTGAATGGGTGTTTGGTGATCGTGATTGGGAATAGAGGCCAATTGTGCGCGTAAATCTCTCACAGAGACGCGGCTATTATTGGCATTGTTGTTGTGGATATGGTCGTCCTTAGTAGCAGAAGCGCGTCTTTGAAACAAGCGACGAATCCCTTCCACGAGTGTTCCACCACCACCCATCTATCTACTCACTTACACTCCTCCTCTTTCTTCGCCTTTGACTCTGCTGCATCCAGCATTGCCCTCTCTTCCTTCACTCTTTTTTTCTTTTTCTTCTTTTTTTTATTTATAATATCTTCAACTTTAATTGTTTTCTATTCAGTTTTCTCCCTCCCTTTTTTTCACTAAAGTATTTTGTCTTTTTTCAATCACTGCGCCGAATGGATGCAGAATGTTTAGAGAGAGAGAGAGAGAGAGCGATGAATTGCAGCTTTTGCTTTAGACAGGTTATGTTGTTATATATTAAGGGTTTAATAAGAGTTATGTCGTAGGAAAAGTGAGTGTGTTATGTTATAGAGATTCGTTTTGCATGCCAGAGCTTTTTTTTTTTTTTTTTGGTTTCAAAAATTGTGAGTCCCACAAAATGTTGTGTGTGTAGGAAAGTTGTTGTGGTCATGTTAAATTATAGATACAAAACCCATATATTAATGTGTTGTTACTTGCTAGATTTACTTGATTATGAGTGCAAGCTTGGATTGTTGTTACTATTGGATTATGAAAGAGATTGTGGATACTGTTACAAATCGATTAGGTCGGGTTTGAGGGATCTACAATTTAATCTATATTAAAATCATACTTGATCTATTACAAAAAGTTACAAAAAGTTAAATATAATATGTACATATTTTTAAAAAAAATTATTTATAATATAGGTCATAAATTTTCTTTTGCATATCAGTTCTGTAAGTCGATAGATTCGCTTATATAATGTTATTTATTTTAAAGAAAATAAATAAAATTATTATTTTAATAATTTTGATTAATAAAATAATATTATTTTAACTTTTTCAATTATTAAATATTTAATAAAATTAAACAGACTAACAAACTTAGGTTAATATTTTAATTTTTTATATAGATTAAATCAAATTTATAATTGGAATCTATATAAAATTATCAGATCAGGCTGGGTCTAAATTCTTTTATACATATCTAATCTAACTTATTTAACTCAATGTCTCATGTAACATATCCTGTTTACAGCCGTAATTGTGGATTGCGTATGTGATCATTGTTGCTATTAATTTTTTAAGGATGATTGACGGATTGAATTATATTTTAAATTTCATTTCACATGGTTGACAGATATTGTACGCTATAAAACAGCTCGTGTTGTGTTGGTCTCAATTAAACAATTAAAGATACTTGGTTTGCTATCTATGGAATGCAATTATTGTGCTTATTTCTACCACATCCAATCAGATTTTGATACGTACTGCAACCTGACAACGATTGCCAAAGTAACGTGAGGCTTTTTAGTTTTTTCATCAAAATCTGCAATTTGCTTTTTAAATTACTCAAACACTACAAATTTTTATCAATTGTATTTGTTAAATAACAAATAAATAAGTAAGACATATTATGATTTTAATTTATTAAAATTTATCATTATTTGTACACTTAAAAAAGCATCCTGTTTATATTTTTATTTTTCTTAGCATCAATATAATTTATTAAAAGTAAAATAGTAAAATAATCATATTAGAAGTCTTTCTGTTTTTTCAAACTATATTACAAGTTTAGTATACCAAATAAACTCATTTATTTATTTATTTTAAATTGTTTATAAATTTATTGATTAATTGACTAATTCAATCAAATTAATTGTTCCCTATCAAGTTAACATACTTCAAGGCTAAACATATCTCAAGGGTTTTTTATTATTATTTTATTTCAAATCTTAATTTTTTTAAAAAAATAATTTTTATATCCATTTTAACATACTTCTTCCAACCTTCTCTCTCAGGCAAACCATAAAGGGCCGTTCAGTACATGACTTATCTTAAAAATTTTGGAAAAATAATTTTCTGTAAATTTTAAATTTTCAGATATTATCTTAAATTGAATGTAAAAATCATATTTTTAAAAATTAAAATTCTTCGAAAAAAAAAATCGTGTACCAAACAATCCCTAAATTCATTTTGTTATTTCTTACATCTATCTGTTTACGAAGTGGAAAAATTTGAGACATCGAAAGGGTTGATCTCCTCATTCTTTAAGCAAGTGGTGTACCTGTGCTGTGTGTACCCATTTCCCATTGTTTGGGTGACTGTCCCGAGCAAGGCATGGCTGGAATTTGATAATATTCCAAATTTTTTTAATATGATTATATTTATCTTATATTATAGAAAAATAGTTGTATCATGTTATGGAAATAAAATTATAAGTGAGACCCATATGTAAGAGGAAAGGAAAAAATAAATGTGGAACCCATCTCTACTTTGTGTGTGTATGAAACTTATTTATCTTATGCAACATAAAATAAATATAACCCTTTTTAATATATATATTTACGTTATTCGTACCTTTAGTTAATAAATTTTTTATTTGTATAAGTTTGATTTACATCGTCACTAGAGGTGTAAATGGGACAATCTAGTCTGGCTTGACTACATCCCGACTTATATTGAGCCTAGCTTAGCCTTTCTGAAATGTAGCGTAGGCTTACAAGAAAATCATTTTAACAAATAGGTCATAGACCAACTTTGTCAAGCCTGACCTAAAGCCTTATAGGTTGTCCTAATTAATTTTTTAAAATAAAATAAAATAATATATTTATTCTGGTTGACAAAAGTACCAACCCGAATTTCTTTTGTGCACCGCCACTTCAAAGTGACTTCTCACTCTCGTCTCTAAGTTTCGTCTTTGGTTGACCCAATTGTATTTCTTTCTTATTTTTCTCATTTCTTTAACTCTAATTCCCCTCTGATATACATTATAGAGTTACGGTATTATGTTGATTCTTGTTTGTCATTCTTTATTTCTCGTGAGAAGTATTAGTGCATGCGTGAATGGAACTTTCTTTGCTCTATACAATTTTTCTTTTTTCTCAGTATTTGCACTGGGAGGCCTGTAGGCCATATCAAGCTTTCTAACTTTTAAAAATATGTCAGGCCTGACCTATAAAACAAAGTCTTTAATAGACCATATAGGTAGGAGTGTTCAAAATGTCCAAAAAAATAAAACCAATCCATAACCAAACTGCTCCACATTTTAAAAATCGGTTATTTTAAAAACTGTTTTCATATAAAACTGCATTTTATTTTATAAACTGGTTATTTACCAAACCACAAAAATAATTGGTTATTCATGGTTATCTATAACCAAACTACTCTACAATTAAAGAACAAATAAATATTTTTTTTTTCATGCCTATTATATTAGTCAATTAACTCAAACTTCCAAACAATAAACTAGCAGAAAAAGTTAACCAGTTCAAGTAGAAAACATTATTTAAAAAATAAAATTTCACATAAATCGAAAGGTCGCGTCCTAATAAAACACTTCTTATGTAAAGTAACAACTTTTTTTCCCAAAAAACAAAAATAACCACATACAAACCAGAACAAATTTAAAAAAAAAATATTTTTATAATCAATATTAAAATCTCTTACTTGCCTATTTATATCATTTGAACTCTCAGCTTCTGCTGGTATATGTATAACAATTAAGGTAACTTTATGTTCTTAACTAACAATATTTGCAGACAACCATAGTGTTCATGTCTTGACGCGCTCCAAATCTAAAGCAGAATCAGTTTTTCCAGGTAAGAAGGTAATTAATTAATGTAATAAATTGTATTAGCACTCTCAGTTTGCAAAAACATATACTCACAAAAACTTTCACAACTGGAAACTTTTTCAAGATATCAAAGTGACGCCTCAACTTCACTAAGGGCAGAGTACCTTCAATTTTTAAATACTATATTTGTTGTTGGTGTTAATTCATACACGATTTGGATTCCACCGGTATTAAATTCTAGTTTTATCTTCCTCGTAATGGTAGAAAAATTAATAATTTTCTGCACAACCAGGCTCTATGTCAGACATTTTCTACACCTTGGATTAACTTATTAACTCTTCCCTCGTATTTCCAGTAAAAACTTTCCAGAACTCATAAATATAACATAATTTCAAAAACTAATTTTTAATTTGTTAAAAATCAGTTTTGAACTTGATAACCGATTTATGGTTCATAATCGATTTTGATTTAAAACTGATTTTGAATTAAAATCGGTTTTAAATCAAAACCGGTTTTAAATCAAAACCGGTTATAAACTATAAACCAATTTTGGAAGCGGTTTCCAACCAGTTTAGAAAATTAAAAACCAGTTTTAAAAGAAAAAATCGGTTCGATTTGAAAATCAAATCGTTTAAAATTGGTTCGGTTTGATTTTTGTTAAAATCAGTTATGAACCGCTCCATGCACATCCCTATATATAGGCTGAATATTTTTTTACATAGACTTAGGTCAAGAAGACCAAAATCTAACCTAACTTGTCCTATTTACACCCCTAATCCTCTTGTTATTTGTAAAAGTCAAGGCGACCAATTTCAGGATAACTTGAATAACATCTCGTGTGGGTCGGAGGCGAGATGACCCGAACTTTGGGGTCAACAAATTTCGGCCCAGCCCAAGGTCCCATGTGATAGCCCAAATGCAGTGCCGTTAGCAATTATTTTTGTTTTTCCGTGGAAATGGTTCCAACAATTATTATTATCAACATAAAAGGTTTAAAGGCATATTTGGTGTATAATATAGGATGAACATGATAGTATAAGATCTAATAATATAAGATCCAATTGTATAAGACTTGACTAAATTTTAATACTATCCAACGTTTGGTATGGTATTGTATAAGATAATATACTTTAATATTTAAAAAATTAATTTTAATATATTAATATTGAAACGATATATTAGTTTTTGAAAAGTGTACTTGTGAGTAATATTAATACATCAATCCCTTATCAGGCTTAATCTCATTCTCTTAGGGCCTGTTTGGCGTGACGTGTAAGGCATGATAGTATAAGCTTATACTATACGTTATGACATTTTCAGTTGTTTGGTGTGACCATCGTATAGTATAAGCTTATACAGCATAATATCTTAATACATCAAAATGATATATAACTTAATCCGGCCTAAGGGTGAGGGATAAAGCCTGATAAGAGATTGATGTATTAATATCGTTGACTAATGTAATTATCAAAAATTAATATATTATTTTAATACAATTTATTAAAGAGTAAACACCTTTTTTGGTCCCTGACAATATCTACGAAATCCTTTTTAGTCCCTGGAAATAAAAAAAGACCAAATTGGTCCCTAACAGTATGAAAAAGGGCCACGTTAGTAACGGAAGAGTTGACATAAGGACTAACGTGGACTAAAAAGAATTTCGTAGATATTATCAGGGACCAAAAATGGTGTTTACTCTTTATTAAAATAAAAATTAATTTTTCAATATATTAATTTTTAAAATATTGAATTTTTTTTATAAAAATTAATTTATATTTTGGACACACTAATCAATAAATTTTTATAAAAATTAATATCATATAACATTTTTTGAAGAATTATATAAATTCTTTATTAAAAGGTATTTTTATTAAAAATATTTATTTTTATCATATATAGTATTATACAGTGCATTATCAAATACTAGATGATATTATCTTATACAATATATTATTTTATACAATACCGTGCCAAACGTTGGATAGTATGAAAATTCAATCAGGCCTTATACTATCAAGTCTTATACTATCAGGCTTTATCAAGCGTTGGATAGTATTAGGGCTTATTTGGTGTGACGTATAAGGCATGATAGTATAAGCTTATACTATACGTTATGACATTTTCAGTTGTTTGATGTGATCATTGTATAGTATAAGCTTATACATCATAATTCCTTACTACATCAAAATGATGTATAACTTAATCCAGCCTACGGGTGAGGGATAAAGCCTGATAAGATATTGATGTATTAACATCGTTGACCAATGTAATTCTCAAAAATTAATATATTATTTTAATATCAATCTATTAAAACAAAAATTAATTTTTCAATATATTAATTTTTAAAATATTAAATATTTATATTTTTATAAAAATTAATTTATATTTTGGACACACTGATCAATAAATTTTTATAAAAGTTAATATCATATGACATTTTTTGAAGAATTATATAAATTTTTTATTGAAGGATATTTTTATTAAAAATATTTATTTTATCATATATAGTATTATTATACAGTGCATTACCAAATACTAGATGATATTATCTTATATAATATATTATTTTATACAATACCGTGCCAAATGCTGGATAGTATTAAAATTCAATCAGGTCTTATACAATCAGGTCTTATACTATACCATGTACCAAACATGCCCTTATAGGATAGGATAATGCTTGATAGCATAGGATAATGCTTGATAGTATAAGACCTGATACTATAAGACCTCATTGTATAAGACCTGATTAAATTTTAATACTATCAAGCGTTTGGTATTATATTGTATAAGATAATATCTTCAATATTTTAAAAATTAATATATTAAAAAAAATTATTTTAATATATAAATATTGAAATGATATATTAGTTATTGAGAATTGTACTTGTAAGCAATATTAATACATCAATCCCTTATCAGGCCTAATCCACCACTCCTAGGCTGGATTAAGTTATACATCATTTTGATGTATAAAGGGGTCCTGCTGTATAAGCTTATACTATACGATGGTCACACCAAACAACTGAAAATGTCATAACGTATAGTATAAGCTTATATTATCAGGCCTCATACATCACACCAAACATGCCCTTAGACCTGATTAAGTTAGACATCATTTTGATGTATTAAGAGGTTCTGCTGTATAAGCTTATACTATACGATGGTCACACCAAACAACTGAAAATATCATAACGTATAGTATAAGCTTATACTATTAAGTCTTGTACATCACACCAAACACACCCAGGTAAGTGAGCAATAAAAATTTTAAATGTTTACCTGTCAATTCACTAATTAAAAAAATCGATTTAAAACATTCAAATATCAAATAGTAATTACACAGTACTTCTAACTTATCATCACCTCCCTCTTCATACCAGATAATATATCTATTTTGTAACTAAAAAAAAAAGGATTTGCTAAAATCGAGGTTAAATTTATTTTTACACTTTTTTATAATATAAGTTAAGAAATAATACTAAATTTACGTATTTTATTTACATATTGCAATTTAATCTTTTGCGTGGGATTTATAGAAATATATATTAGACAAGATAATCGGATAAGTGTAAATGTTAATAATCATATTTTACAATACTCAACTGAACTAATTTTAATAAGAATTTTATTCAAATCTGTCTTACCAGGCACCAGCATTAGAACCTGAACCATTGTGGAATTGCTCTCAAGTCTCAACCAGTAACATATCGACCTCGGTATTCAAGTGTTTTCTTAAACTACATGCTAGCCATCCGTTTATCTCCATTGAATCATCACGCCACGGTAACCAATAAAGTATTAAATACTTTCATTATCAATATATTAGATATTTCTACATTTTTAATAGCATTTATTTCAATGTCTTAACAAATTCCTATGGATATTTTTTAAATTATATATTTTAGGAAATGATTTAATTTGAAAATAAACTATTTTCAAGTTTCTATACTTAAAAAAAATGTTGACTTGATTTTATGATCCTTTTTATTTTAATTGTCTGTACACAGAAAATCTCTCGAGTTTATTTTCGTATTTTAAATCAGAGTCCACGTGGTTAAATCTCTTTTATTTTCCTTTAAAAATCACAAATGTCATTCTTAATTTTTTAATTTTAAATTTAATTTTTTTGATAAATTATGTATATCTTATTTTTAATTGTAATTTTTTATAATCTATAGCTTTTATATTTTATTTGAATTAATTATTTAGATTTTCTATTTTTTTAAACCTCTTCTTTTATATTTTTTAAATTTTTATTTCTTGATATTTAATCTCAATTTAAATATTTTTTTAATATATTTTTTATTCTTCATTAATTGATCGATTATTTGATTAATTCAGTTTAAGAAAAAATATTTATCATTTTAAATAACACAATTTTATATAAATTTAAGTGAAACAATTGTGTTTTGTGCATATTTTATATTTTTTACATTTTCTCTGCTCCATAAAATTAGGAGGAGTGATAAATAAAATATTATGAAAAAAAAAGAATGTAAAAAGGGATAGGACAGTTTCACATCAAATCTTAACAATTAATTTTCGTGAATATAACGATTATAATTTATTGAGTCATATTTATTAATTAATTATAAGTGGTAAATTGACGGAAATCAACGTTTAAAATTTACTTTTAAATGATCAAGTCACATGTAAAAAATTAACAAATATACATTAAAACACAATCATTTCTCTTAAAATGATACAAAGTTGTATAATTTAAGATGATAAATATTTAAAAATGAAATTACTATTTCTTGAAATGCTCTTAACAAGTGATTGGCTCGGTATCAGAATTGGAAAAACATATTTAGATACCCTCCACATGTAAAACTACGATTTAGATACCCTTGCTAAATATGTCCTTGCCGCTTTGCCCTCCTACTCGATGCAAACTTATGATCTCCCCTCTTTCTAGAAGAGTGATATTAAATCCTGGCCTAATACTATAGCTGGCTCTCGTATTCAAGTGGGAAATGGCAGGGCCACCAGATTATGGCTAGATAATTGGATTCCCAAAGTCACTAAGCTGTTGGATGTGGCCACTGATTCAATTTCAGAAATAGACTTAAGGGGGGGCCTTTTGACTCTACTAGAGTCTTTTTTTAAAACTATCACCGGAATAATTTTAAAGTGATAAGATATACCACAATAATACATTACTGTGAAATAATTTCTTGAATATATTGAGTAAAAGTGAAAAGTGTGTACAATACAAGCCAAGTGTGGCTTTTATACAGAAACCTAAGAAAGGAAAGTAAGCTGACTCAGCTAACTAAGCTAACTAAAAATAGTTACAACTGATTAACTTACTCACTAACAAACTAACAGATCGAAGCTAATGCACACGTGCATAAGTTAGTTGAACTAACTGTACAATGAGCTAATGAACAGAAAACTAAAGCTAACTGAGTCCTGATGCTTTGCTTCATGATGGGCTTGAACTTGGACTTGATTCATGATGGACTGGATCCACAATATGGGAAATGGATGTTGTCACCCCCCCGCAAGCTGGACTATGGAGGTCAGAAAAACCCAAACGAGAGACAAAATGATTAAAGGGAGAAGGATGAAGTGCCTTTGTGAAAATGTCAGCAAGTTGCATGGAGGAGGAAACAGGGAGTAGATGTAATAGGCCAGCTTGAATCTTCTCGCGTGTGATGTGACAATCAAGCTCAATATGCTTGGATCGTTCATGGAAGGTGGGATTATGTGCGAGGTAGATGGCAGACTGATTATCACAGTACACAGAAGCTGGACGAAGAACAGGGATTTGCAAGTCACGAAGGAGATAACTAAGCCATTGTATTTCACACGTGAGGGCAGCCAGGGCACGATACTCTGCCTCCGAAGAGGAGCGAGACACAGTTGTCTGCTTCTTGGACTTCCAAGAGATTAAGGAATACCCAAGGAACGTGCAAAACCCAGTGACAGACCTCCTGGTGTCGGGGCAACAAGCCCAGTCAGAGTCTGCAAAGCCACTGAGAAGCAGTTCATTATTGGCAGGGAAGAAAAGGCCCTTGGCTGGAGCCAGCTTGAGATATTTGAGGACTCGAAGAGCTGCAGTGTAATGGATGTCAGTAGGACAGGAAATGAACTGACTCAATTGTTGAACTGAGTGAGCAATGTCAGGACGGGTTGTAGTTAAGTACAACAGCCGACCAACCAATCGACGGTAAGGCCCATCATCCTGCAGTCGAGAACCCAGATCACGACGAAGCTTAGTCGAGGGATCCATGGGCGTGGAGACAGGTTTCGTAGCCAGAAGACCACTGTCTGAGAGAAGCTCCAACGCATATTTACGCTGATTAAGGACGATACCTTGTTTGGAACGAGAAATTTCCAATCCCAAAAAGAAACGTAGTGTTCCTAGGTCCTTGATTTTAAACTCATCATCAAGGAACCTCTTAACACGACGAATTTCAGCCAAGTTATCTCCAGCAAGAACTATATCGTCAACGTAAATGAGCAGAGCAGTAAAACTGGAATTCTCAGAACGGACAAAGAGACTGTGATCTGCCGAAGACTGAGTGTATCCCAGAGAAAGAAGTGCAGTGGATAAATGAGCATACCACTGCCTACTCGCCTGCTTCAAGCCATAAATCGACTTCTGAAGCTTACAAACTTTGGTAGGACCAGAGACATGAAGACCAGGAGGCACATCCATGTAGACTTCCTCATGCAAGTCGCCATGGAGGAACGCATTGTTTACGTCCAATTGTTCCAAGAACCAGTTCTTGCTAGCAGCTAAAGCAAGCAGCATGCGTACAGTTGTCATCTTCGCAACCGGGCTGAAGGTATCGAAATAATCAATGCCCTCCATTTGAGTATACCCTTTGGCCACCAAACGAGCCTTATGTCGTTCAATGGTGCCATCTGAGTGGAACTTTGTCTTGTAAACCCATTTACAGCCAATGCTTCGCTTTCCTTGGGGGAGATCAACAAGAACCCACGTTTTGTTTTGCTCAAGAGCAGCGACTTCCTTTTGCATGGCATCCTTCCAGCAATCTAACTTGGAAGCCTGACTATAAGTCTTTGGCTCACATTGAGAAGTGATATTAAGACAGAAATGCTTGTAATCAAGGGAACATCTATCATAGGAAACAACATCCGATAATGGGAAATGGATAGAAGGACTAGTCAGAGAAGTACCTGAACGCGATTGATTGTATGAGTCTGATGCAACAGATAAACTACAGTGATAATCCCTCAAATAGGATGGAGGTCCTCTGGTGCGGCTAGAGTGTCTATGAGGTACGGTTTGTGTATTATGGGCTGGCTCTAGTGTAGTAGGTAATATAGGTAAAGGGTCAGGATGGGGCAGTATGGGTGCAATAGGTATATCAGTAGGGTAGGTATCATATGAGTCTGGTGGTGAACCCGTGAGAATAGGTTGGCTTGCAGCATTGGAAGGAACAAAATGAACTGGATCCACAGTATTGAGAAATGGGAAGTGGTGTTCAAAGAAAACCACATTTCTAGAAACAGTGAGTGATCGTGACATGAAATCAAGTAGAACATAGCCTTTTACCCCTGCTGTATAACCAAGAAAAACAGCCTTTCGAGCCCGTGGGGAAAATTTTGTTCGATGAGAAGTATAGGTTGATGCAAAACATAAACAACCAAACACTTTGAGATTACTGAGTATGGCTGGTTGGTGATAAAGCATTGTAAATGGACTCTTGTTCTGTAAAAGTGGTGTGGGCAACAAGTTGATTAAGTAAGCAGCATGCAGGACTGCATATGACCAATATGTAAGGGGAACTTTGCTTTGAAACATTAGGGCTCTTGCTATGTTAAGTAAATGTTGATGCTTCCTTTCAACAATACCATTCTGCTGAGGAGTCTCTACACAACTCCTTTGATGTAATATACCCTTAGATTGGTAGAAATCTTCCAGGTAAAACTCAGGTCCATTATCACTCCTAATGACCTTAAGGGAAGAGTTGAATTGATTCTCCATGAGAATGATGAAGTTTCGAAGGCAATTACGAGTTTCACTCTTGGTTTTCATAGGGATTACCCATGTATATCGGGTGTAGTCATCCACCAGTGTTAAAAAATACTTATGGCCATGCACAGACGGTACCATATAGGGACCCCATATATCTACATGCAATAAGTCAAAAAACTGCTTTGTATTGCTATTGCTTATGGGAAATGATAAACGTCTTTGTTTTGCATACTGACAGGCATCACAAGGAGAGACGTGTACATTTGGAATGAAAGGGAATTGCACTGACATTTCTTTCAATAAATTGGAAGAAATATGGCCTAGTCTAAGATGCCATAATAAGGAAACATCAATAGAACTAGGAACAGGCTTATTGCAACTAAAAACTTCAGATCTGCAGGTGCTGAGAGTCCATTCTGCAGGTTCTTTATTGGGTTTATTTTGGATGAAAGGTTGTGGGGAAGAGGTTTATCACATATAGTCCATCCATTGCTTCAGCTGAACCAATCGTCGCTCTGGTTTGGATCTGTTTTATGACACAAGAAGAATTACGAAAAATGAGATAACATGGTACATTCTTCGTAAGCTTTGCAACAGAAATCAGGTTAACTCGAAAACTTGGCACATAAAGAACATTGACTAAATTCAAATGAGAAGAAATGTGTACTGTTCCAGAGAATAAGGCTAAATTTCGTGAACCATCAGGGATGGAAATGGAGATTGGATCAATCCTTTGGAGATTCACAAAAGCAGAACGAACGAAGCACACATGATCTGTGGCTCCTGTATCTAGGAACCACATAACAGATCTGTTACCTGATGTATAATTGGAAGCAGCATTCAGGACTGAAGTCTGGATCATATTGGTTGAAGATGTAAGAATTTCTGTGTTGATCTTTGATGAGTGTAAAGCATTAAGCAATGAATCATATTGCTTGTGTGTCATGGAAACCAAGTCCTTCATTTCTTCTTGGTCCTGTGCTGAAGTATCAGCTACATCATTCATCGATACACAGTTAGCAGCATTTCTTGGCTTAAATCCTGGAGGAAAGCCATGTTTACGATAACAAGTGTCCACTGTATGATTTTGTCTCCCACAGAATGTACAGATCTTGGTATAGCCTCTTCCTTGGCCATAGTTTCCACGGCCTCTTCCTCTACTTGGAAAGCCACTTCTTCGTGCATTCATATCAGCCACAGTATTGCTGTTACTAGCAAACATTTTTGATTCATTGACAGCAACATTCTGTCCTTCTCCTAACATCTGCCTTTCTTGTTGAACCACCATCGAAAATACACGATTCACATTCGGTAAAGGATCAATTAACATAATCTGAGAGCGAACGTGAGAATACTGTTCGTTCAGACCTTTTAAGAACCTTATGATGTGGTCTCGCTCTCTGTGGTTTCTCATCAGTTGATATCCTCCACATTGACATGGAGCAGCACATCTACAATTGGGGAGAGGCTTCAAATTATCAAGCTCATCCCACATACTCTTAATATCTGTAAAAAAATCAGTAACTGAGCGTTCTCCTTGTTGCATCTTGTAAATGTCCTCTTGCAAATCGGAAACACGAAAGATATCCGATTGAGAGAACCTATCTTGGAGGTCAATCCAGGCATCACGAGCCTTATCTATCCATAGAATGGATTTTGCAATCGATTCACTAATAGAACGGTGAATCCAGGCAAGCACAATCGTATTACACCGTCTCCAAGCACTGAATGTAGGATCTGTATCAGGTGGAGCTTGAATGGATCCATCTATGAATCCCAGCTTGTTCTTTGATAGCAACGCCATACTCATTGCTCGCGCCCAACTGTGGTAGTTCTTTCCATCAAGAATCGGATTCACTAATACCAACACAGGGCTTTCATTAGGATGAAGAAAAAACGAATTTGCAGGGTTTGTAAGAAAATCTGGAAGTCCTTCTTGACTTGCCATTGCTCAATCAGAAATTGAAAATTTGTAGCGGAAGAGTGGGGTACCAGAGCTTTGCTCTGATACCATGTGAAATAATTTCTTGAATATATTGAGTAAAAGTGAAAAGTGTGTACAATACAAGCCAAGTGTGGCTTTTATACAGAAACCTAAGAAAGGAAAGTAAGCTGACTCAGCTAACTAAGCTAACTAAAAATAGTTACAACTGATTAACTTACTCACTAACAAACTAACAGATCGAAGCTAATGCACACGTGCATAAGTTAGTTGAACTAACTGTACAATGAGCTAATGAACAGAAAACTAAAGCTAACTGAGTCCTGATGCTTTGCTTCATGATGGGCTTGAACTTGGACTTGATTCATGATGGACTGGATCCACAATATGGGAAATAGATGTTGTCAATTACGACGCGGCATACTGAAGATCACATTGAGAAATGATAGTGTATGTGACGCGTTCTTTTGTTATAACATACTAATAAGGTTTTGACGAAATTAAATATACACCAGTAATAAAGTTTAATAATATTAATACCAATTAAATATACACCAGTAATAAGGTTTAATAATATTAATATAGCATATTTAACAATTTTAATAGATTAAATAATACTAATATAATAAGCTTTCTATGAAATTAAATATTAAATAGTAATAGTAAAAATAATATCAAATTATAAAATCTAAATACACTAACCTAACATTTAACGCTAACAAAAATCGAAACTCAAAAACCAACATAAATAAGACCACTACCCTAATATATTTAAGGAAAAACTTTAAACCTCACAAAATCACAATGGGTGAAAATGAAGATTTCCCAATTTTTTATAACCAAGGGGTCTAAGTGAAAATTTGAAACCATAGGAGATTGAATGACAAAATATCTCACCATAGTGGATCTAATTGATAAGTTTTAAACCACATGGAGTCAAATGATAAATCACAAAACCACGGTGGGTGAAAATAAAGTTTTCCCTTAAATATATTAGGGTAGTGGTCTTATTTATGTTGGTTTTTGAGTTTCGATTTTTGTTAGCGTTAAATGTTAGGTTAGTGTATTTAGATTTTATAATTTGATATTATTTTTACTATTACTATTTAATATTTAATTTCATAGAAAGCTTATTATATTAGTATTATTTAATCTATTGAAATTGTTAAATATGCTATATTAATATTATTAAACCTTATTACTGGTGTATATTTAATTGGTATTAATATTATTAAACTTTATTACTGTTGTATATTTAATTGGTATTAATATTATTAAACTGTATGTCTGTTTTATATAATTCGTACAGGGAAGGCATTAAATGCAAAAAAATTAGTATGTCATAACAAAAGAATAATAAATAAAACGAAGAATATAATATATGACTTTGAACAAAACACTTCAAATCAACTCTTTAAATATGAAATGCAAAAGGCAACGTTTAGGTGGAAGGAAGTTTTAGGTGAAACACAGCTTCTGCATAGCAAAACGGGAAAAGGCAAAGTAAAATGCAAAACACCAATGCAGAAGGAAGTTTTAGGTGGAAGGGAACGTTTAGCTGGTGAGGGTTTAATATATAGGCTTGGACGCGGTTGGTTGGAGAACATGTTTGAGACGCGGCTGCAACAGAACCGCGGACCATGTCAGATGCTGTCTCTTCCATCAACCCGTGACTGGTCCTCATGCTTGCAAAGAACGCGTCACATACACTATCATTTCTCAATGTGATATTCAGTATGCCGCGTCGTAATGCATTATTGTGATATATTTTATCACTTTGAAATTATTCCGGTGATAGTTTTTATAAAAAAGACTCTAGTAGAGTCAAAAGGCCCTTGAGGGGGCGTTTGGTTTCATGTTTTTTGAGATTTTCCTAGTTAAATGAAGTTTAGTTTTTAGAAAATCAATGTTTGGTTCAACAGGTTTTGACGAAATTCCATCTATGTGAAATGCTTGGCTTTTTGAGAAAGATAGTAATTTGAACTGTTTAGAAACTCCCGATTTGAGGGTGGTTTTTTGAGAAAATTCGGGTAAAGCACTATTGACACACTTTTTGTCATATATTTTCTTGATAAAATTTTGTCGAACCAAACTATTTTTTTTTTAATTTTTCCATCTATTCAACTTTTTCTATGGATACCTAATAATTACATTAATCTAGTATTCTTAAAATTTATTTTCAAGCAAACCCCCCCTCAGTGAAAACAGTGAAGTACTATGTTACTCTGGACGAATCTTGGAATTGGGGAATGATGAACCAACTTCTCTCTGTGGAAACTCTGTCTTGGATAACAGGCATTGTTCCCCCCTCTTTAGAGGATGGAAAGGATGGGGTCATTTGGGATGGCTCAAATGATGGAGCTTTTTCTGTCAAGGCTGTTTACAGGTTCCTTAAATCTAATATTGCTCCCGTTGCTGATCGTGCTTGGAATATGGATTGGAATTGGGGGGGCTGCAAAGGGTGAGGAACTTTGTTTGGCTTCTCATTAGTGAAAAGCTTTTTGCCAATGCTGAGTGGAACAGAAGGCACATGGGGGCTTTGAACCCATGCCCGCGATGCTCCTCTCCTCTAGAAGACTACCTTCACATCTTTAGAGATTGCTCGTTTTCAAGGTCTGTTTGGTTGAAACTGATTGGTAGGGATTAGGTGCCCATCTTCTTTAACTTAATCTCTGAAACTGGCTTGCAACTAACTTGTGTAATAAGAGTTCTAACTCTAAATTTCCACAATGGTATATTCTTTTCGGAGTCACATGTTGGTGTTTTTGGCAAGAAAGAAACAACCTCATCTTTAATGGTTGCAGCAAATCCCAAGACACCTAGGCTTGTTAATATGTAATTCTGTTATTTCCCTCCTTTACCAAAAAAAAAATGTTTATTTTGTAACGGTCCAATTTTTTTGAGTTACTATATGTTGCAAGTTGATATCGTTTAGTCCTTTTCAATGGCTAAAAAGGTTCAATCTCTTACCGAGGCGAGGTGCACACTGATACTACCACTCACAGACTTTCTTTCCCTGACCATTTTTAGCAGTCACAAGTTCTTATCATGTTAGTTTCATAGTTTAAGAGAAAAACTACAAAATAAATATATTGATCAAATTACTGTTGTTGCGATTGTAGTATTAATAATAATTACCACTATAGTATTGATGATAACTACAATTATAGAATCAATAATAATTATTATTGGAATATTGATAATGGTTACTATTATAAATTGTAGTATTAATTACAATTGTAATTATCGTCAATGCTACAACTACGTACAACTACTATTAATACTATAATCATAGCACATTAATACTATACCATCATAATACATTAATGCTATACAACTGTTAATTATATTTTATAGAAGTGACAACACGCTAAATACAACTCATATATCTCTTTACCATCACAACATTATTTATAAATTTATATAAAATAACACGAACTTTTTTTCTTTTTCTTTTTTGGTAAAACTAATTCACACAATATTATATGATTTTGCACTCTATGACAACAAACCCACTTTTTTGCCCATAGAGTTATGTATCGTATAAATTACAATTCATCAGTGTTGTTTATCTTTTTAGAAGTTGTGCCTAAAATATATTCGCCGCATATATTAAATTGAAATTTATTCTTTCAAGACATATAAAATTATTCATATTTTTATATTTTACTTAAATTTTAAAAATCCTAAAATATACATAAAACTTAATAAATTCTTCTAAAAACCATTTTGGTCAACTATCAAGCAACTTGTTAAATAATTAATATTTGTGACGACTCTTCTTATGATGAGATGATTCAATCCAACAACTAATTGCATAATAAGATAATAATAAACATAGTTCAGTGGAAACAACAGCTCTGTACTCTTTGTCGCGCGGGACCATTGTCAGTAATAGATTCGCAGTTATTGACAACACCAATTAATTCCAACGAGGGTACTCCCCCTAGTTTTTCGAAATGGCGGGAGATGCTTGGGTTTGTTTAAATTTGAATTTTTTTTGGGTGAATTAATAAACTGAATCTTTTACTTAATGAATGGAGATGTTCTCGACTCATGTTATTACTTTGTTAAAATCCCCTGAACCATGGGAATATTCTCATTCTAAAATGCTATCAATTGAATTGTAGTCCCTAAATTTTAGATATCAAAACTTGTTGAAATTGCGTTGCCTCGTATGATTATTATTTTTTTTTGGTGGTGCTCATATGATTTTATTTTATTCGCATCCTGATGCATAGAAATAAAATAACGACTCCAGTATCACCTTTGAGAGGAGTTTAAAGCCTTAATCCTGGACCCGCTCTGAATCGGACTAATCGCGAAGCGATGAACCGATAAAATATTTCTAAAATAAAATAACAAGAGGAGGTTAACAAAAATTATGCAATTAAATAAATATGTGAACAAAAGAGGTATCAAAGCCAACAAGAAGTAAAATTGGCATTAGTCATATAAGCTGCCTTCATTTAGCATGCGTGGTTGGCATTATAAAAATATTTAAGTTATTCATATTGGATTTATAACATAATAACATTTGCAGTAAAAATTGGGTTAATTTAATTGGATGTCACAATGAGAGGTTGATTGAATTAACGTTATGAATATAGATTAGTCCATAATGTTATCACAAGGTGAGACACTTATTCTTAACCTATATCTTGTGATTGTTTTATTGAGACTACAAATAGTTTTGCTAAGCATGTTAAAAATGTGAATAGTTGATCTTCTCATCCCATACGCATTATTCTCTGTTGGTCCTTTAACTTCGATTATTGTCTATTCCCGTTTATCCTTTGAAGATAACCTATAACTTAACTTTTCTTTTCTTTTTTGGATACACCTGTAGCTTAATTTATATATAACTAGGCTTTAATATTTATACAGTTAACGTAAATAAATTATCTACATTCATTCTTAAAACAACAATATTTTAAATTGAAAAATTAAAAAATTATAATAAAAAAAATTATTATAATTCTGAAATAAATTATAATTATAAAAATACTTTAATTTTTGTCCCAAAATAACATTATTTTAGATTCAATATAAATTCTACATTAATTGCAGAAAAAATAAACCCATATAATTATTATCGTGCATGTCATACTTCAGTATTAAATAGACTTTAAAATTTCGATATTACCCCTTTTGAAGTCAAATCTGATTAATTAAATATCATTTAACACTTATTACACCTTTTGCTTTTTGTGGTGAGAATTAACCTAACTCAAATTAAATTTAAGAACTCGATCGTATATGTAATTTAAATTAAAAAGATTAAAGTTTGAGAAAATAAACAGTTAAAATTTAAAGTTTTTAAAAAAAGAAAAATATTTATCCTTTAAAAAGAACAATCATTAAAATGAATTACTTTATATCCTTTAAATAGCAAACACTAATCCCTTTTAAAAAAGTAACGTTGTCCTTATAAATATTTATTTTAAGAGCAGTTAACATATGTAAAAGGAAAAAAAATTATAACGTTAAAACAAAATTTGAAAGCAATTAATAATTTATAAAAACATAAAAGTATATTAAATAATAATAATTCACATGTTTTAAGTAGAAAGAAGTAAAATTAAAAAATATATTTATTCTAAAAAATAAGCACTCTATTTCATAAAATTTATTTTGTAATAAAAAAGTTCAGTTGCATATCAAACAGCGTAATGAAAAACGTAATATTTATATATGAGAGTAATGATGGAATCACAAATTATAAGATACACATATCACATATATTTTTAAATATCAACATTAATCAATTTATTTTTTCTTTCTCGGACAAGAAGACAAACGCCTTTTTTTTTGTCGGTGCAGTTATTGTATTAAAAATATGGGTATATATTACTTCTTCATGTTAAAATTCTCTCATTCATACACATACACAGGGTGCAATTAGGATCCGAAAAAAAATAAAAACTCAAAGCGAGACTCTCGTTGCATTTTGCATGTGTACGAGAGAATTCATCACTTATATAAGATAAGTTGGCAACTGACTTAAATAAATTTTTGAAAAATTTTTGGGGCCAGAGAAATCGGGTAAGTTGGAACTGTATTTCGAGTATAAGGTGACTAGAGAAAATTGAATCAGAAAATAATACCCTACAAATATTGGGTTTTATTAGTGTTATGTAACATAATGTAAGTGTCGTTTCCAACTCTCACATCAAAAGGGAGAGAGAAAGTAGAATGATGAAAGAGAAAGAAAAACATGTGGACCCCACCTCTTTAATGTGTGTGTAGGAAAGTGAAGTTATATTATGTTAAATGATAAACATAAAATCCAAAAATATTATGTCAAAAATATAAAAATATGTGAGACACATATTTTTTCCTCTATTTTCTTTTTATATGACTCTACATGAATCTCACACACTTCTATATATGTGTAAAAGATAATTTTATCCCTTATAACATAAGATAATTAAACCTTTAGTAAAACCAAGGGGCATAACTGCAAATTAAAATAGTTGTGTCATTTTACTCTTACAAAAAAGTAGGACCCACACTTTTATTTTTTTGTTCACTCATTCTTTCCCATAATTTATCTCTTTCACTCACTTTAAATGAGATCATTTTACATCATTTAAAATAACATACACTTTTCTGTAAAAAAAAAAAAAAGGAAAATATTACCCTCATTTTAAATGAGATGATTATCTCATGTTATTTACTTCGAAAATCACGTTTTTTTTTAACGGTGGATCGTACCTTTTTTTTTTTTTCTCTTTAACATATAAAAATTATTTTAATATAAAATGAAATTAATATTTCTCAAAAACTAAATTAAAAAAAAAAGAGAGAAGAATGAGAGAGGAAAGATGGAGTGTGAGGGAGGGAAGCAAGGAAATAAGTGAAAGGAAGGGGCTATAATCAACGGTGAGAATTGCCCCCATCACTGAACTGACATCATACAACACAACACAACACAACACAACACTACCTCTGTCCCTTGAATCTACCCCTAACTCTCTCTCACTTCACTTCTCATCTCATCTCTTAGTAATAATTATCTATTTTTCTCTCTCCATCCCATTCTTCTATTCCAATTTTCGAATCCACCCCTTTTTCTCTCTCTCTCTCTATCTTTCCATGGACCCAACTTCGATCCCTCCTCCTCCTCCTCCTCTGCCCACCACCATCACCACTGCCGTCCCCTTCACCCTCGAACCCAACAATCACGTACCCCCCGCCGCCAACGTCATCCCCATCCCTAACTCCAACCCAGCTGCTGCTGCTCCTCCTACTGCCAACCACAATCATCCCCCTTATGACGAGGTAAGATGACGATGCTTTGTTTTTTTGTTTGTTTGTTTTTGTTGAAACAGCAATAACAATAATAAAAGGGATGTTTTTGTATATATGGGTGTGTGTCAGATGATATACACAGCAATTGGAGCGTTGAAGGAGAAGGACGGGTCGAGCAAGCGAGCAATAGGGAAGTACATAGAGCAAGTGTACAGAGACCTTCCACCGACTCACTCGGCCTTGTTGACTCACCACCTCAAGCGCTTGAAAACCACTGGTCTTCTCGTTATGGTCAAGAAATCTTACAAGCTCCCTCCCCCTAGATCTGATACTCATCCTCATCCTCATGCTGTTGCTGATGCTGATGCTGATGCTGATGCTTCACTTCCCCCTTCTACCACCGCCGCTCCTCTTCAAACCCCAAGGGGCCGCGGTAGGCCCCCCAAGCTCAAGCCCCAGCACCAGCCCCAATCCTTTGTGCCGCAGAATGCTGAGCCCGTCTGGGTCGCGCTTGGGCTTGCGGATGAGCCTTCAACTGAAATCATGAAAAGAGGCCCGGGACGTCCTCGAAAGATTGGCGTGGGCCCCGCGGTTCCAGTCAGAAGAGGCCGCCCACCTGGGACGGGGAGATCTAGGTTGCCGAAGAGGCCCGGCCGTCCTCCTAAGCCCAAATCCGTGTCGACAATCTCGAATGGGCTCAAGCGACGCCCGGGCCGCCCACCCAAAATTCAATCGATACCAACCGTTATACCGTTCGCCGCCCCTGCTCCTGACGTGCCCGCGGAAACATTACCGCCAACTGGTCCGACTGCTTCTGTATCCATTTGGTCACCGAGGCCCAGAGGGCGTCCCAGGAAGATTGCCGCTGCAGTTCCTGGTGTGGGAGTTCCGCCACCCCCTGTGATTGGTGGTGTCGCCCGTGGTCGTGGTCGCCGAAGGGGAAGCGGGGTGGTCTTGCCCGTGATGAGGCAGGGTCGTCCTCCGAAGCTTGCCGTCGTTGGGAGGCCCAAGAGGCCCGTGGGCCGCCCAAAGGTGATACTTTTTGCTGCATAACTGACATCTGAGTTCTAAATGTTTGTGATTCTTTCTGTTTTTTTTGTTCTGCTTTCAAGTTAACAGTGTTGCATTTATGTTAGCTTGATAAGCTTAGTTGTAGTACATATTTTCTTTACTTTTTTTTTTCAAAAATTAAATAATTTTATAGGGTGGACACTTTGAATTTCCGTACTAGATTGAATGATTGGTTACCTAAAGCAAATAGTATTAAAACCTTATGCCAGTTGACTTTTGGAAACAATTTACCTGGAAATGAAAATGTAGAGGGCAGGATTTAGTGTCTGATTTTTTGTATTTAACAGAGACAAAAAAATCTAATTTGTTATATTTTGTATTAAGTAAGCAGAGGGGGGAAAACATTTGTATTTTATTGGACCATTTGATTAAACCATTATAGCATTATTTCTCTCTCTCTCTCTCTCTCTTTTTTTTGGGCAGAGGGGTTGAAATTTGGATTGCAGGTGATAATAGGTGGAAATGTCTAATGGTAATGTCTGCTGAAAAGTTTCGAATTTATGTTTGGTTTGAGTGTTCACTATGTAGGACAAGTGTAACATTAAGACTCTCAGCAAAAAAGGGTAACATTCAGCCCTCTATGACGTGTGGATTATGTAGTTTGAATAAAGAAATGTATGGATTATAGATAATATGTACAGCTGCAAGTTCTATATCAATGGTTTTGTGTGATTTTTAAATATTTTTTTTTGGGAAAAATGTTTCTGCAGTAAATGCAGATAAGTTATCTGCATTTATTCTCAAAACGATGTCGTTTTGGTATTGAAATCTTAAAATATTATAAATATAAAGACGATTATAACCCTAAAATACATTAAAATTATAAAATACCATGATTTCCGTCCCAAAACGACGTCATATTGGTCTTACTGCAGATAACTTATCTGCTGTAACTGCAGAAAAAACGAATCCTTTTTTATTCCCGATATACTTAATAAAATTATTCTTATGTTATGAATTTAAATTACTTTATTATTGATGCTTGGCTTACCTTCTTTTTTGCTTTCTAAATTTATGGAAGTTGTTCTCATTTGCATATTCAACTGCATTTTTTTTTTTCTTTGTGAAATAGGGAGCAACGGCTGCTACTTCAGCGCAAAAGGTTGCTAATGAAGATCTAAGTAGGAAACTTAATTACTTTGTAAGTTGAAATAATCTTCCGTTTGGATGCTCATTTATTTATCATATTTCAAATATGTTATATTTCATGCTTCCATTCTTAAATTCAACAGCAATCAAAAGTGAAGGAATCTCTTGGTATGCTGAAGCCTTATTTTAACCATGAAAGTCCAGTCACTGCAATTGCAGCAATGCAAGAGTTGGAAATACTGGCAAATTTGGACCTTAAAGCATCATCAAGGGATGAAACACAACAACTGCAGCAACCACAACCGCTACCGCTACAGCTACCGCCACAGCAACAGCCGCTGCCTCAGCAACTGCCACAGGCACAGATTTATCAACAGCAATATCCCCAGATACTGCCTCAGCCACAGCTGCAGCAACTTTTTCAACCACATACATCAGCTCCAAGCCAGCAACTTTTTCAATCACATACATCTGCTCCAAGCTAGGAAGAATCACATGGGCCTCTATTTGACGGAGAACCACTTTTACAAGTGCTTCTAACAAGGCACAAGAGGTAAAAGATCTGTAAAGCGAGTAGGAGGTAGCAGTACTGATTTTTCTGAGTGAAATTGGCTGTGTCCATTTGAGTTTGTTGTTGTGCACTTTTAGATTGACCCCTGAAGTAATATTTAGAGTACTGATGATTCTGTTGTTATTCAAGTAATATTTATTTGACTTTTACAGCTTACTGTAGTCACATCAATGTTTATGTTGGTTCCTTTTAAGCTTTTATTCTCTCTGCCCCTCTTCTGTTGTTTTAATTTTTTAGTAGTTTTTGCTTGCTGTTTCTTATGATTGGCTGGTTGTGTGAACTTTATTATTTAGGTTTGCCATTTTATTTTCTCAATTCTTTCTGCCCGCAAGGCAACACTTTATTCTTATTGGATAGGTTGGTGAATGGTGAGATCCAAGGATGCCAAGGAATTCTCACATGTGAGATGCCTATAGATATCATTCAGATTAAATGATCCATTGTAAAAGGAAACTGCCTAGTTTTTATTTTTTAATTACTCTTTGGGGGCGTTTGGTAGAGGAGAAATTTTTTTTTATCCGGGACGATTTCCAGGAATATGATGAGAAAATGAGTTTTCTGAGAATGTTATCAAAAAGTTGTTTGGTAGACTAATATATTCCTGAAAATATTGGGTTAATTTGTTTGATACTATGTTTAGTTGTATTAAATTTTCCTTTTCCATAGAAATCCTAGAATACCACCTTTTGAATGGTATTCCTGGATGGTTTTTTCAAAAAAAATTACACACAAAATAAAATCCCGAGAAAATAAGATTCTCGGGAAAATTTTAAAAAACTTGTACTAAACATAGATAAATAAGATTCTCACTTTCAATTTCCCAGGAATCCTAACAAAGTCTTTCTACCCAACGGCCCCTTTAAGTTTTTCCTCCTTTTCCTTCGGTATAGTGTTCCCTCCCCCCTATTATGTGATTTTAGCTATTGAAGTTTTATTTTCCTATGATGTGTTGTGTTATTTGAAAAATAGAACCCAAGGGATCAGCCAGTATTCGATGGTTTAAGAGGTATATGAATAGATTATATACAAGGAGTCTGAAATATTTTTTATTAGAATCTAAGCAGAAATGAAATACTCCATCGGCATCATACATATGTTTTGCGTTACATTTTTACCCCCCGTATAATATCGCAAATTGTTGGAGATGAAATTCAACCGTGAGTGAGAAGCTTTATATTATTTAGATTTGGACCAATAATGGTCATATTAGTAGAAAAGATTTATAGATTTAATGTCTTAAATTTTGGATTGAAATAAAATGTTAAATTTGTTTATTGTGGTTTGTCATTTAAATTATTGGTGTAAGTATCATTTGCGAGGGATTTTGGGCATTTTTATTCGATTCAACAATGGTATCTAAGCTCTAATAGTTTGGTTGGGACAAATATTTAAAGATCATGGTATAATTGAACGGGCATATGAAGAGGAGGGTGTAACTCTAGTAGTTGAAGAAGTTCAACAAAAGACTGCTCTTTGGGTTGAGAAATTATCCTTGCAAAGGGTTCAGCTTTCCTGTACCCTTCAACGTATTATGTATAGTTTTATTTTCTTTTAGATCTGGATGTCCCAATCCTATCTGTATGGAAAAAATTGGATCAGTAATGTTTATATGTTGTATATATTGTTAAGAGAAAAAAATGTGTATCATTTTAAAGGATGTAAAGTTATGTCATGTTAAGCGAGAGAAAGAGATAGACAAAGGAGGAGAGAGGGTGGACAAAAAAAAATTAAAGATGTGAGTTTCATTTTTTGTGAGAGTGAAATAACGTAAATTGTGTCATTTAAAAATAACATAAATTATATCCTTTAAAAATGTAAATACTTTTTCCATTGTTAAACCTAAATATATTGTCATATTACTTGATCATGAATATATTACATTATTAGTATTTTTATTGTTTAATATGTTCTATATAATTAAAAATGTATATTTAATTATCACTAGATTGTGATTTGACAAGGGAATTGTGAACTGATAATTGGTTCAGATTTAAAAACATTGTATTATGAGTCAGTTTTTTTAAATATAAACCAATTCTCTATTAGTTTTCATCGGTTTTTAGACTAGTTTGGCTGATTCTTTACTGGTATGGTTTTCTAGGTTAAATTGATTGGATATTTTATCGGTTCACTAATTTTCATGTCAAAATGACCGATTTGATTCGGTTTTTTCATCAATAGGTTGTCCACAAACTCATTTCTACTTAGCATGATACATCATGCTTGGTTTGATACGATTTTTAAGGGTGGAAAAAAATAAAAAGGAAAGGATAAGACTTATGTTTTTGGGAGCTTATCATTTTTCCAATCGCTCTTTGTTGGATGGAAAGAAAAGTAACTTTTATGAGTTTCACTGTATATATGCTTCCTTTTTTTGCTCCAAATATATGCATTTTTATTTATCTATAAATATTTTTTATTAATGTAAACAAAAGAAGGAAAATATTGTTTTTTTAATTGGAAAAAATTCATATCATATTGCTTTGAATCACTTACATCTCTATATTTTTTATTTTTAAAAACAATCAACTTCATGTGATTTTTTTCAGTCACACTAGGGATGGTAAAAACGAGTCAATCCGTCATGTTAGCTTGTAACCCATATAAAATGAGCCAGGTTAGGTTGCAAAAATGAGCTGACAATCCGATCCAGCTCAAAAAAAATAGAGCCAACCCGCGGGTCAAACCGGTCAGCTCACGAGTTATTTTTTTTATTAAAAAAATATAAAAAAATAATAAGGGGCCAGATTTGTTCAATGAAAGTAGAAATTTTTTTTGATGTAAGTTTATGTTTAGCAATTTAATTAGCTTATATCATTTTTTTTTGGCTATTTTTTCCGCATTTTTTCGAGTTAACCCTAACCCTAACCCGACTCGGGTCGGGTTGGATTTTCTATCTCGTTTTTTTTTTCAAGCCAACCTTAACCTGACTCATTTTTTTCGGGTAGCAAACGGGTTGGGTCGTGTTGATCCTATTTGGCCTGTTTTGTCATTGTTAATCCACACCCTTGCTTGACACCAGTAAGAGCTTAACTAAATATACCTATTATATCATTCTTAGAAGAAAAAAAAAAGTAAAAAAAGAAAAAAAAAGATCAAATGTTACGAAAGCTTAGAAGTTAGAACACTTAATAAAAGACAAAAAAAAAAAAGAAAAAAAATCAAATGTGCCTAAATAAAAATTATAGAATAAAGACAATAAAAAAGGTCAAATTTGTCAAATTCACGACAGAAAAGACTAAAATTAAAAATAAAATTAGTCCAAATGAAAATAAATAAATACTCAAGATGAAAAATAGAATAAAAAATAAAGATAAAAAAATAAAACAAAAAGAAATCACAATTATGATTTTTCAATATATTTAGTTTTACTTTTATTTTTTTCTTGATCTATTTAATTTAGATATGTTTGGTCTTTTTTTTATTTACTTTTTGGTCTATTTTGTTGTGATTTTTTCCTCTCTTTTTAGCCTTCTGCCACCCCATTCACTAAAGAATTTCATAGAAAAAAATAGAGATATGAAAAAGACCAGACATAACTAAATAAAAAACATAAAATAGATCAAGAATAAAAAATAAAAAATAAAATCAAATACATTGAAAATTCATAATTGTGATTTAGCTTACCAAAAAAAATAAAAATATTATAAATGTGATTTCTTTTTGTTTTACATTTTTATTACATCTTTTTTCTCTTTTAGTCTTTTATTAAGTATTCTATGTTTTCATAACTTTTGTTCTTATTTTTATTTTTCTTATCACTTTATTTTCTTTTTTTAAGAAGGGTAAATTATATATATCTAATCAAGTTTCTAACCGTGTTAAGGAGGAGGTGGATGGAAAAAACTACAAGGGGTTAAGTGATTAAAAAAAATATGGATGTAAGTGATTCAAAGCAATAGCGGAGATTTTTTTGAACTTTTCCCTTTTTATTTCATGATATCAAATAAGAAGAGCGATAAATCTCTTAATTTTCTCCTTTCTTTTTCTATTGTTTTCCATTCATCTTCATCGTATTTGGTACACTTTGGTAAGTAAGGAGCGAAAAATTTAAAGTAGTCTCACCCCTTGACAGTCCTTCCACTAAAAAGGTGACACTTGGAGAAAAATAATATTTTTCTCTCTCATCTCTCCTCTAGCCCATTGATCAGAGTATGCACCACGAGCACAAAATTAAAGTTCAGTAAGGAGATTGAATTGTTGATGTTGTAACGTTGGATGAAAGTAAAAGCCTGGAAATTAGCTTTCCGTTGTGCCCATTAAAAACTATATTATTTATGTTGGTCCTGGAGAAACTTAAGAGAAGGTGAATTGAATTACATAAATTTTTTCGATTTAGATTAATGCTAATTTTTAAATTATAATTTTAACAAATATAGAAAATAGTAAAGAGATAATACTGCGATTATGTGGGAAAAAAACTCTAAAAGAAGAGGAGGGGGGGGGGGGGGATTCATTATCTCAATTTAGATATATCTAGCTAATTGAGAGACAAAACCACTATAATGAGACAAGTTCAATTTAAAGTACAAGAATATAACCTACTTTGCCTTTAACAAGAAGCACACAAATCTACCTCTAAATTCAAACTCCTCAGTCATCAAACCATTGACAATTGTAAAACTTGGTTTCAATTTAATTCTAATACAAAAGTATAAATCCCCAATTATCACTAAATAATTGTTCTTTTATTATACTAGCTAAATCAAAATCACAAAAGAAAAATTTAAAAGTTACCTTACACGTTCTAATAAATAAACAAATGGATACAAATCAAACCTAAGAGGAGTATTTAATAAATTTGTTCTTGCCTTAGTTGCTAAATTATTTTGGATGTGTTTTAGGAAGAAATGCTCACAATACTTGCAACACATTTTTCTCTCTAAAATGCCCACTCTTTAAAAAGACTTACAACATGATTATTAAGATTATTTCTCAAAATCAATTACTAGAAAAATCTCTAATTTTTTTGCACTAAATCTGTTTTTGAAGGTTATCATGTTTTTTAAAAAAACCTTCCAAATTTCTTTTTAGAAGTAGAATCAAATTTTTTAAATTTATTTTCTAAAAATTATCTTTTTAATATTAAATAGTAGAATTAAATCTTTCAAAATAAAATTTTAAAATTAAGTTTTTATTTTTAATCAAAAACCAAATTTTAAAAAAATTTAGATTAAAAATATTTTTTTTCTTTCATTTTTTTAGTTTCCAAAACTTTAAAAAATGTAACCTAATGCATGATTGGGATTCACACCATCCATCAATTACATTAAATTTAAGATTTTGTCTACCAAAAAGTAAATTAAAATTTTATCTTGCAACTTCGATTTTCATGATTTTATGACAATTTTATTCCATTAACTTCTTCATAATTCATCATATATTACATCCTAAAATAAACCTTCAATTTTTAAATTAATTTTATCTCTTAATTTTCTCCTTTCCTTTCATTTTGGTCATACTTTGCTAGACTTGATAATCAAGGAGATGAAGTGTTGATGTTTTAATGTTGACTTTTAATTTGATTGATAATATATGGATGAAAGTAAAAGAGATGGAAATTAGCTTTCCTTGAGTCCATTAAAAATTATTATTTATAATCACTCATTTATAAAGAAGACAGAGAACACTAAATAATGGTAATTTAGTTGGTATATGAAATCGGACTAATCGCGAAGCGATGAACCGATGGAATATTTCAAAAAAAAAAAATTGAGTGAGTGAGATGAGAATACGTGTTTGATCTTTCCTAATACCATCTTTTATAGGAATTTAAAATTTTAATATTGTACTCGTCTTGAATTCTGAATTAATTCATAAGAAACCTATGAAATCATCGGGGATATAAAAAAAGACAGGGAACAAAAGAAACAAAAGTCACTCCTTTGTTCATTATATAAATATTTTTCAAGTAAATTAAACTTATTAGAAAAAATAATATAAGTTGATATTTACTTACTTAAAAAAAATTCATTGGATAGCATCAAATAAAAGAGTAATGACATCTTTTCTTTTCCTTTTCCTTTTCGCTTCATAGTTGGTTGAATGTTTTTTGTTTACGCTGGTTGTGGATTGGGTTAAATTTTTTGATTTTTCTCTTTAACAGGTGATATGTAATTTCATTTGCCAGAAAATTTAGATAGTGTAAATTATATCTGCGACTTGAACACACATATCCCCGTACACTTCTTCCAGCGACACATGACAAAAGCTAATTCGCCCCATTTGCAAATGGGAGATATTAATCTTATGCTACATAAGATAGGTATCTTATATTGGTGAAACAAAATTGTGGAGCCCACAATTTTTAAAAAAAAAAGAAAAAAAAAAAATGGGTACAAAATTTTATGAGTGTGTAACATAAAACAAATATCTTATGTGACATAAGAGAAATATTTTCCTTTGCAAATATGCGCTCATCTCTGCATGACTTGAATGTGCACGACTTTCTTATTTATCTGATTGTATTATTTTGATTAAATCATTTGGACTTCCAATAGTCCGATAAAAAAAAAAGGTTATTAATTTTGCATTAAATGGGTTAATTGACCCATTGCTACGTCCTTCTCCAGTTTCCATTATTACGGACGGCAGAAATTCCTGCAACAAACTTGTCTTCGTTGTCACCATGGTGTCTTTGTCGTTTTCTTTGATAGTGCTCACTTGTTTGTATGGGTGCCAGAGTTAGCCAACGTGTAAAAGTTAAACGGTCTTACAATAATTTTTGGGGTTATTTCTGTTTGGATCCTTTTAGTTTAGAATCTCTTCTCCTTATGAATAAAAGTTAGACCAAATAAGTTTTAAAAAAAACTCTTATTAATGAAAATTCTTTATTTTTATAATGAAAAAAAAAATCAAAAATCAAAAGTTTCTAGGCGAAGCTTTTTTTATTTTAAAATGAATAGCCATAAAAATAGAGAGAGACTTTTTTTGAAATGTGTATTTTTAAACAACTTTTATATTAAAATTTTTATATAATCACCAAATAACTTTTATTTTATTTTTTTAGTTTTAACTTAAAAGTAAAAAACTAACTTAAAAGTAACTTCTAACTTAAAAAAGAGAGGATGAAACAGTCTTTAAAACTCAGTCTTTGTTTTCCAAAAATAAAAAAATATAACCCAGGTCTTTCTTTACTCAATTTTTTGAGAATTATGACTTCAGAATTTATGTTCTATATTTTATGTATACCTTTCAAAATTTCTTATACAAAATTACAAAATTTTAATGCAGTATGGGTAATAATTTTAATTTTATTTGGGTTCATCTACCATCAACCCTAATTAATTTGGGATAAAAGTATTGTTGATGATGAGAAAGATGAGTAATAATTTCAAAATAGTTTCAAGCTTAAGAGATTTGTAAATTGAACACCAACAACATTCAATTGCACCATATACTAGGAAATAGCAGCATTGGTTTATATTTTTATGCGAATAATGAGCATTTTTTTCATCTGCTATCACCAAAGCAGCCATGAAGAGAGTAATAAACTAGTTAGATGGCACGGTAGTGATCACTATAACATTTAAAATAATGATAACAAATTAACAATGCACAACAGACGAAAGAGATTATTACTCATCATTGTCCCTTCAAAATCAAGGATCGTTTCATTTTATTCAAGGATTCATCTTAAAGAGGATATTGCCATATTGGTATACATCTTTGTTTTAAATAGGTAGAATATTTGCATTTTATGAACTAGATAATTACAAGTTATTTCTAAAAAGGCCCAAAGCATAATAAACATCACAAGCAATTGTTGAATCACTTTCCAGCCTTTGATGCTGGGGGGCGTACTTGTTAAGTCAAAGCCCATTGGACAATGGTATCTAACATTCTCAAATCTCAGCATTGTACATAAACCCAATTTTTTATACTTCGATTTTTTCATCATAATCTACACATTTTATCGGGTTATTTGAGTCGACCCGTCAAAGTGGAGTCATCTTCATTTTGACACTTTTTATTTATTTAATATACAATGATGAGAATTAAATACACAATTTAATATAAATTATCCAAATCTTTCACCACTAGACCAATTTTAATGGCTTATCATTTTGACCCTTCTAATAAGATATAAGAACACTCGACTTACATTGCAAGAGAAAGGGGTTTGAATCCACCCAAAGGATGGTTCATTTGGCAACACAGAGAGAACTTGGGTTTGATTCCCATAAAATACATTATTAGTAGGGACGAGAAGCTTTAAATGTGACTAAGCTTCCACTCAAAATTAGTCTTATAACTGGCTCGGGACTGACTCGCCTCAAAGAGATAAATAGAGTCGGTGTACCAAAAAAATTAGCACCTGAACCCTTCTTAGATCTTACCCATAATTTATACTTACAATCTTTTTTCTCTTACAATTATTTTTTTACCGTTTGATCAAAATCAAATCAACAACTCTTATTTAATTTAAGAAATTGCAAAAGAAAATAAGTTATAATATAACCTTCCTCAAAATACAATAGTTTAAATTCGATACACTGAAATTGATTTTGAAAAAAAATTAATGAAGTAAAATATATTTTACCCTGATTTAAGTATAAAAATTCAATTTGACAATTTATCCTCACTAATTATCTTTAAAATCTTAATCCTGAACTCGCTTTGATCATGATTACTTTCCGTGAAGGATGTTTGTGATTTATAAAAAAAAAAACAAAGGAAAAAATATTTATATTTTTGCTACAGAAAAAATTTCTCTTTACACTCACATAAAAGTGAATGAGTCTAATTATAAAGAGAATAAAGATAAAAGATTAATTGAACCTATTTACTTTTATGTAAATGTAATAGAAAATTTTTTCTAAAATAAAAACAAAAATGTTAAACCCTTAAATTAGCTAAGCCAGAATGTATAAGTATTCAACACTTTAGTCAGGTGAAAGTATTTTTAATTTCAACACCTAAATATTTTTCTGCCAGGCTTAAATCTGGAATCAAAAGTTAAATTTGGCATAATTAATTAAATACAAGTTAACGTCACATCATAATCATCATCGATTAGAACGAGTAAATAACGGTATTATCACCAGTCACGACGAGAAGCGCCAGGGTAAATATAAAAATGATTTATGGCGCAGGAAACCATTTTCATTTTTTTTATGGTGCAAAAACCAATTTGGTTACATATAGGGACCGAATGCTTAATTGAACCACAAATAATAAACAAAACCTTAATTCATTCGCAGCTAATTGACTGTTCATGCACCCGCGCATTTGCTGTCTCATACCTTTGGTTAAAAAAATTAACAAGGTTTAAAATTATCTTATGAAAACTTGTTATGAAGTATGGGCCAATGTTAGTAAAATTGGATCGATTTGGTCGGGTTGATCCGCGAATCGATAAAACGGTCATATAATCAGTCCAGTTAAATCAATGGAATTGGGTCACCGGTCATATAATCGATGAACCAGCCATATATCAAAATTGGTGTGACCCGGCCAGTTAACCGGTGACCCGGTTCAGTCCAAAAAAAAAAAAAAAAACAAAATATTTTTTTTCAAAAGAAAAATCATAATGGACATATGTGAATATTTTTTTGCTTATTGACTTACATAAGTTATATACCTATAACACTAATATTATCTCAATTATACACTATGCAGAAAATTTTGATTTGATTTATAGTTAGAGATACGTTTACTGAATCTAAAGTCCCGTATCACGATCATTATATTTTTGTTTGATTCTTTATTGAATAATAATATGTTATTTATTATTTTTTATATTAAAATATTTGAAATTTTATCATTTTTTTAGATATTTGAGTATATTTATAATTTTTTAATTAAATTATAAAATTATATATAATTTACCAGATCAGGCAATTAAACCAGCGACCCACTGGTTGAACTAGTGATCCAGTAATCCAATATCTGAGCTGGGTTAATGACCGGACCGATTTTAATAACATTGATATGGACATTGATTAATAATTAAACTAGCATGATTATATATAAGAAAACAAATATTTAAACCAAAAAGTATATGAGTATGACTCTAATTATTATTATTTTGGGGGGGTTAAATTTAGTGGTTGTTGACTGGTGGGGTGACGAGTCAGTGTTTTCTATCTACTTATACATTTTTTTTAGGGTACTTAACATTTTTTTCGTATGTTCATTAAATCAACTCATCAATATAGTCTAAATTTGGTTCAACTATTTAAGAAATGGTTTCGAATTTGAAATTTGAAAATATAAAAAATAGCTTTAAAAAACTCAAACCAAATTAATGAGTTACTCAACGAACCAAGAAAAACAAAAAAAAAAATTATTCAATCAATTGAGATAGGATTTTGTCATATTATTTTAATAATTGGTAAAAAAATATCAAATAAATATATTTAATATGTTGATAACATATAAAATTAATTATTTTATTTAGCAATTAAAAAACTTACATGAATTCATTCTGAAATTATCATTTAACCCCTTTCATAAAAAAAAATAAAAAATTATCATTTATCAGAGTAATAAACAAATGCAAAATTAGAAAGGAAGAGCACACGCATTTCGAGTAAATAAAAAAATTTCGTGGCATTAATGAAAAGATTGGGTTGAGGACAAGAAGTGCCGCCCATGCAGAATTGACCGGTGGCACAGTGGACGCCACTAACTTGGGGACCTTGACCTCTTCCAATCTTAACTCATTTATTATGCTAATTCTTGCCTTTTTGTATTTAATGTCTTATCATTGCTTCTTTTTTTATTTAAATGTTCTTATCTCTGACTTTTTTTAAATTTAAAATTTTGTTTTATGCAAACTGCAAATTGTGAGTTTTGACTCTTGCGACATCTCTTGTCTCGAAAAATAGTATATTACTACGTTATGTCCATAGTATATATTTGTTGCACGACAGTGGCACACTATGGAGAAACTCATATAAAGGTTTTTTTTTTTTTTTTGTTGAAAAAGACTTCTCATATTACACGAGAAATTTCTTCTCTTATCATTTTTATCTCGATATCCGTGTCAATCATTTTTTATTTTTATTTTTAAGGTAGGCCTCACGCCTTTCTCTCGGTAAGAAAATTTGAATTTCTCATGTAACATGAAAAATTATAAATTTTTTTTTTAATTATATTGTGCTTCGTGAGTTTTCTTAAATTTGAAAATGAAAAGTATATAAAGAAAAGAGTAATTTAATATGCACGCATGACTTTCCATTTGAAATGCATGACTCTACTTATAATCTTATGTAAGTAATTAATTTTTAAAATTGATATACATAATTATTATTATTATTTTGAATAAATCACAGTAAATAATTTTGTTTGGGACAGATCCAGAATTATGATTTAAAATTTTCCCCAAAAATAATACTAAAAATAATCGAATTAAGTAGTATGTTCTCCATTAACTTATTTTTCAATTCTATGTATTGTTCTTAATTACTGAAGTTTTATGTAGTACAAAATAATCTCATATATGTTTTTTAAAAGTATAATCTAATAATATTTTCCTAATTCATAACGTCATCGATCTAATTCATTAATAGTAGGGTGGGTTGAGCCCTACCGAACTTTTGTGTTAAAAGATTAAGTCTGTATTTAAATATGTCAGCTTGACCTAATCTGTTGTTACCTGTTATGAATATAATTATCGGCATGTGAACTGATTTATTTATAAATAAAAGTCTGGTTTAGCCTGATAAAAAAATTAAGATATCAAAGATTTATCAAAATAGAATAGGGGAAGGATATTGTAACAAATTAGTGTTACTACCAATCAATTTCACCGTTAGATTGATTATGTTGATCAAACGATTATATTTATTTTCATCTTTGTATAGTTATGATTCTCCATATTTAATACTTTATATTTATTTTCACCTTTGTATGGTTATGATTCCCCACATTTAATGTGAAAACATTAAATATGAGGAATCATAACCATACAAAGGTGATATAACCGTTGGATCAACATAATTGATCTAACGGTGAAATTGATTGGTAGTAACATTGGTATAGTAACACTAATTGGTTGTTACAATATCCTACCCCAATAGAATATACAATCAACAACACTAATAATTTCATAAAGACTTATAAATTCAATGTATATCCAAACAACATAATATAAGATAAAATTATTTAAAAAATATGTTTAACCAATAAAATAAGGTGAAATAGGTTGCAGAGAGAGAAGATTATGATGAATAGTATAAAAAATATAAAATAAAAATAAAAGTTAATATATTAGGTCAGCCTAAGAGGCTTTAAGGCCGTACTTTTGAATAGATACGTGAGACTTTTGGATGAGACTAATCCCCCCTTTAAGGAGATAGGCACGTCCTCTATCCTCATTCAACCTCCTCCGGTCACTTTGTCCTCGGAGTACGACTACCCCTCATTGAAACAATATGTGCATTGAGCTTCTCTACCAAAGGAAGGATGAGACTAATCCCTCCTTCAAGGAGATAGGCACGTCCAGTGTTTTAAAACCCCACCCCACCCCCCGGGTTGATCCGGGTCAACCCTGACCCCTCCCCTCTGAGGGTTGAGGTCACAAGTTGGACCCTATATGCACATCGACTCCTTCGTCTCCCAAAATCCGGCCGGGTTTCAGTGACTCCCAGGTCAGAGGGGTCAAAGGGGGTCACTGCATTTTTATTTTTTTAAAAAATTCCATGAAATAACGTCGTTTTATTAAAAAAAATAAAATAAAATTGCTTGCAAACCTAAATCTAATCGTTCTCTTCTCTCCCAGCGACCTATACGTCTTCAATCTTCACCTCGCAACCGTGAATCTTCTAGAAAAGGTAAAATTTTTACCTATTCAAATGAAATCCTTATGGTTGTCGATAGAAAAGAAAAGCTCATTCTTACTTCCTTTAAATTTTCCTTTGTCAGAACCTTTTCAAAAGAGGCAGAACCGGGTCAGCGTAGTGACCCCATTAGAATATGAGTTTTGTACTTTGCTATCTTGATACTTTAATTAGGTTGTGAAATATTAACTTGTGGTTATAATTGGTGAATTATGTTAAGTATATTTTGAATCTTTGATGATTGGTAGTTTGTTTTTTAATATTTTCATACAGGAAATATATATTTATGATTTTTTAATATATAAAATCGGGTCAGCGTAGTGACTCCGTGACTCCCCGGTTGAACCCATGACCCCGTGACCCCTGACCTCGGCCGGGTCGATGGCCGAGTCAGGTTTTTAAACACTGGGCACGTCCTCTGACTCCCAAATTTTTTTCAAGAATTTACTTGAGATATGATTTGAACTTTTGACCCAAGCAAATATTTTGAAGCTTAGTTGTCAACTGAGCTACTTTTGAGAATTTATTGAACAAGTTTTTATAGAAGTTAAAGCCCAATTCTAATAAATAATTTTAGACATATAAATTCAAGTCTTAATGAGACGGACCAAAGGTCCCTAAAAAAATCCTCATTCGTTTAAGATCCCTAATTAAATTTAGATCTCTCTTATGCGGTATTTGATGAGGAGGCAAACGTCAACAAACATTACCGTGTGGAGACCATTAACTGGATTAAATGACAAAGTTAAAAGACCGCATAAATATCTATATTAACCAACAACAAATACAAATCTTGTAGTATTGCATTTCTTCCACCATTATCAATAACTGAAGTCATAAAATATAAAAGTGTTTAATATTTATCCCATAAAGTGAAGATAAATTTATCTCGTATAGAGAGTGGGCGGGGCTAAGCAGAATTGTGATTTTGGATTTATATGCTTAAAAGTTTTCATATATATATATATATATAAGGAATGATCATTTGACTCCAGAGTAAGACTTATAAATCTTACTTCTCATCTCAGCCCTTGATTTCCGTCCATCCAACGGTTATAATTTAGGAAGTCATATTAATTAATTAATTATTAATTACTTTATAAATGACAACCATTGATTTTCGTCCATCAACGGGTTGAGAATAAAGCAGGAAAATATCGCAAAATATGCTCCCCGAAGTACAAAAAAACCTCAATTGAGAATTTCACATTCATATGGATCTCGTTTGATCACGGTAATTATAAAGACTCACGTAAAGATAATGATTAAAATACATAAGAATATTCCCATAAAACAGAAGAAAAGCACGTTCCAGTTCTATAATCAATCATAACACTTCAGTATTATTACTATTATTATTTGGAGAATACAACATCAGTATTAAAAATGTATTATTATTAGGGTAAAAGTGGAAAAATGGCTATGGCCAACATCCAACTTCATTGAAGAAATTTTTTATACTAGTATCAAGAAAAAATGGCAACTAAACCAATTGTTTTACTCGTGTATCTTATTAATTTGAATGCATTGTATATTTGAATGAAATAGAGGCAAAAATCCAACAAATAGCTAGTATAAATCATAAGCAACCGTAAGAGAGTATTTTAGGTTTGATAAAATAAATTATAGAATGTAAGAAAAGAATTTGCACAAATGATTGCTTTCTATGTCTATGTCCATGTAAGAAAAGAATTGTAGAAATTGCTCAAAACTCTAGAACGTTGTCGACGTAAATCACAGTTGGCTTGAAAAGAACGTGCATCATGACAAGCCCGTGCAATAGGATTTCCACCAAAAGGAAACTAAATGAAATATTTTCATAGAAACTGGTAGAACGAAAGTGACTAATAATTAACATCATGGATTTAGGGCAATCAGTTCATTATTCATGATTCTTTCTCACCATTTTTGTTTTTCCTGTCGTTTCATCACATCAACTCATCAACTATCACAAAAAGGATAGTATGAGGTTCAATATTTTACGGTAGACGTCATGATATTAATTTCATAGAAAAACATAGCGCGCATATATATATATATATATATATATATATATATATAGGTAAGATACTTTGACATCGGTGTCAAATTTGAAATTTGACACCTCATCTAAGAACCGTTAGATAAAAAAAGATCAATAGTGTCACATGCTTACAAATCAGAATCGTTGATATATGTATATGGGAAATAATTTTCTCATTTTACATGAGAAATTTTTTTCATGCTACACTCACAATACATGAGTGGGTCCCATCTTGATTTTTTTGTCTTCTCACCTTTTTGTGGACCCCACTCATGTATTGTGAGTGTAGCATGAGAAAATTTTCTCATGTAAAATGAGAAAATTAATTCCTTATATATGTATATATATCCAATGGCTCACATTACTAAAAAATTAGAGCCCTTAAATATAAATAGGATCAATGGACAAGATTAAGAGTGTAATGGACAAGATTAAGAGTGTAACTTACACTGGTGTAAAATGATCCTGACTCATATATATATATATAAATTAATTTATATAACTGTTAGATTAACATAAACCAATGATAATTAATTTAATAGTAAGAGTTGTAAAATTTTTAGTAGTAAGTATAACATCTCTTTTATATATTAATTTTATCGAAATATTTATATAATTTTAATTTTAATTTTGAAGACGTGCGAGCCTTCTTTCTGATCCGCAATATTTGGATGGAAGATCACGTAATTTCTTCCTTAAAATGGGGAGAAATTTTATGGAGGCGAACTTAATATATTGGCTATTAATAGCAGGAATCTCCACTACGTGAATATATAAAAGACAAGACAAACTGAATGAAAGAATTGTATTCTTCCAACTTGTCATGGGAAAAGGAGAAAGAAAAATGAAAAATTTGAACAATCATATTCATACAGTAATTAACAAAGGTAAGATAGAAAGTATTTTATATATACAAAATAATTCTTTTACTTCTAGATTTATCTTTAAATTCCATTAAACTCCACACCGATCTTCGTGTCTCACACTCACTAGTGAACTCCATTAACTCCCTTCCGGTTGGGTGGTGCCTATTAATTAACTGAACAAAGTATAATTGTTTAGTTAGGACTTGACCTCCTTGTAATAAAAATAAAAAGATTTTTTTTTTTAATTTGTAGAATACTAGAACAAGCAATTTTTTGGGCTAGTATTTTGAAATATTGCTGGAAGTGCATGGGAAAGATAACTAGGCCTCTTGAAGACTCTCGAGGAGTTTTAGTCTATACCACAACCATCTTGAAGACTCATATATCGAGATACTCTATCTTTTAAAAACTACAGAGCTAACTCTTTTTTCATTACTCCATTTCAGATCAAGATTAATCATTTTTGGTGAACCAGAACAAGCAAATCTTTGAAATGCTGCATGTTCGGTTTATTTCATTTTGTTCCATACTTTTTATTAGGATGTGCATAGAGCGGTTCATAACCAGTTTTGGCAAAATCCAAACCGAACCGATTTGAAATGATTTGGTTTTCAAACTGAACCAGTTTTTTTTAATTACCGGTTTTTATTATCCAAACCGGTTTGAAATCGGTTTCAAAACCGGTTTATGGTTCATAACCGGTTTTGATTTAAACCGGTTTTCAACCGGTTTTAATTCAAAACCGGCTTTAAATCAAAACCGGTTATGAACCATAAATCGGTTATCAAGTTCAAAACCGGTTTTTTAACAAATTCAAAATCGATTTTTGATGGATTGTGCTATTTTTATAAGTAGTCGTTTGTTTCTCCCGGTTATAGGTAGTTGACCAACTATTTTTTGCAATAATCTTCATTATTTTGGAACTCTAAGGACGAAATGATTCTTATAGAAATTATTTCACGTTATTTGTATGGAAAACATTTCCATCAAAAAAAATTTTGTCGAATTTTTTACAGAATATAAATTTAGTCAAAAAATTTCCCTTAACATATCTCACAAAAAAACATATTCATCAAAAATTTTGACGAAAAATATTTCTATCAAAAATTTTCACGAAACACATTTCCTGCGAAAACTTTTGACGGAAAATAATTTCATCAAAATTCTTTATAGAACTCAAATTTCGTCAAAAGTTTTCGACGAAAACATTTCGTTAAACTTTTTGACAAAAAAATTTCCGTCAAAATTTTTAAGAAACACATTTCCATCGAAAATTTTCGACGAAAAATATTTCCGTCAAGTTTTTTGATAAAAAACATTTCCATCAAATTTTTTTAACGAAACACATTTCTATGAAAAATATTCGTTGATGAACAATATTTCAATAAAAAATTTGACAAAAATGTTTTTGGTCAAAATGCTTTATAAAAATTTTTCGTCAAAAAATTTGAGGGAAATGATTGAAGGGAATTTAGATTCCGTAAAGAACTTTGACAAAAAAAAATTTCGTCAAAAAAATTTTCTGAAATATTTTTATCAAATTTTTTTACGTAAATATTTTTGGTTAAAATTTTCGCTGTAAATGTGTTTTGTTGAAAATTTTGCTGAAAATATTTTTCGTCAAAATTTTTTAAGTAAATATTTTTGGTCAAAATTATTGCTGTAAATGCGTTTTGTTGTTCGTCAAAATTTTTTACGTAAATATTTTTGGTCAAAATTTTCGCTGTAAATTCGTTTTGTTGAAATTTTGCTGGAAATATTTTTCGTCGAAAATTTGGACGGAAATATTTTTTCTAAAAAAATTTGAGGAAATTATTTTCTGTCAATTTATTTTATGGAAATGTGTTTCGTCAAAATTTTTTACAGAATTATTTTTCGTTGAAAAGTTTGACAGAATTGTTTCTGTCGAAAGTTTCGACGAAATTTAGATTATATCAAGAATTTTGACTGAAATATTTTGTCCCTAAAAAATTTATGTCAGTGATTATGACAAAATCTTGTTCCGTCTCTAGTTACAACGAAAAAAAATTTCGTCTCTATTTTTTTACGTAATATGATTTTTGTCAAATTTTCGACGAAATATTTTTCTTTGATAAATTCTGTTAGTATTTGAGACTTTTCTAATAATGTCACATATAAAAATGATTTATATTTATGTAATTTTCACATCTTAATGCTAAGGATAAAAGATAATACTTATTTGTTCTTTAATTGTAAACTAGTTTGGTTATGGATAACCATGGATAACCAAATATTTTTATGGTTTGGTAAATAACTAGTTTATAAAATAAAATGCAGTTTCATATGAAACCGATTTTTAAAATGTGGAGCGGTTTAGTTCTTTTGGACATTTTACACATCCCTACTTTTTATATAGGGATTACCTTAATTTAGTCATGTTTTGGGATAAAAGAAAGAACAAGTGAAATAGTATTATTATTTTCAAATATTTTTTTAAACAGAAAAATTAGTATCAATCAATGTGGATAATTTTAAATAGCTCTTTAAACAATTTAAAAAATATTTTTAAATTTTTTAGTACTGTGATAAATATTTTCTTAAAAAATAAATTGACACGCGTGAAAAGTTTATAATAATGATGTTATTTTAAAGTTAACTTATTTTTTAAATGTATAAATAAAAATCTATTTAGTTTTTAAAGATTTAAAATCACAATGTATTTTAAATTAAATTGTGAACGAATATAATTGCATTTTATGAAGAAATTCATTTTAAAATAACCTTATTCAATAATAATAATAATGATGAAAAAGAAAAAGGAGGTCGAGGGAGGATAACAATTATAAGTCATTGACCTTCTTCAGGGAAATTTTTTCAAAACATGATGTATATCTACTTTGGTATATCTTTTTTCCAAATAGGGAAAATATTTTTCTATTTATACTCTTGTTTTTTTTTTATTATTCCCACTAAATTCTAAAAACTTTATCCATTAGATAAAAATATACCAACATATGATGTACCCAAAGTTTTCTCCTTCTTCAGATGCAAATAAGATGTGTCCAGTATTCAACAAATAAATGTTGAATATCAAAATAAGAGCTTACATTCCACCTACCTCCATGACTTTTTTCTTCTTTTATCCTAATCAATATATTTCTTTCTCCTTATCTTGCAAGAAAAACACAACCATAAGTTGGTGCACTTTTCGTTGCCCTTTAATTGCTGCGGGTTTGTTCTGAATCTTACTCTAACTTTCCCTTCTCTCTCTTTGTTGGAAGGGCAATCGAATGAAGAATAAGTAAGGTCAAATCTAACATAATTATGCTTCCCCATTTTTTTGGGGTACTAGGCTTCCCCGTTTCTAGTAACGTATCAGCAATCTTGTTTATCAAATCCTATTTATCTAAATACAATTAAATCCAAAGTTGGAATTCTGGTTCAGCTGATAAAATTTACGTATTTGTTTGAGAGGATTGTTATATTTACAACTTAAATATTTTATAATCTTTTTGAACTTATTTTTTCACCGTTGATTTTTGTTAATTCAACGGTTATGATTTATTAAAAATTAAAAATTAAAAATAAATGTGACCCGATAAATTCTAACAGTTAGATTAACGGAAATCAACGGTAAAAAAATAAATTATAAGAAGTTGTAAAACTTTTAGGTTGTAAATATAACGCTCATGTTTGTTGGATCAAAGAATCAAATGCTTTTCTATCTCATAAACACCCATATTTGCAATCACTTATCTTATCGTTTTAAAAGTAAAAATTTATTCATCTGAAAAAAAGTAAAACTTTATTATTAGACTGCAATGAAGTGAATACAGTAGCAGAGAAACCCTTTACCAATCGAACTAAAACAATAATAATAGTAAAACATATAGTTACAAATAATTTGTTTTGGTCTAGAAGAGTATGACACTTTAATTTGTTCAGAATTTTTCAAACAGTTTAAACAGAGTATGAAATATTTTTCTAGGTGCAAGAATCAGGTCACATTACTATTTTCTTTTCTTTTGAAAACGAAAACCATTAAAATAAATTTTTTAAAACTGATTTTTCTTTTGAAAAAGAAAACCATTAAAATAAATTTTTTAAAAAGATGAATCAGTTCAGACTTAAGAGCACAATAATTGAAGTGAAAAACAAAGAAATTAAAGAAAGGGTTTACTTTTTCTGCAGTTACTGCAGATAAGTTATCTGCAGTAAGCCCGATACGATGTCGTTTTGGGGCGAAAATCATAGTGTTTTTGTAATTTTAATTTATTTCAGGATTATTATAGTCTTTATAATTATAATTTTTAATATTTCAATCCCAAAATAACATCGTTTTGAGAGTAAATATAGATAACTTATCTGCAGTAACAACAAAAATATTTTTCTGTTAAAGAAATCTCATTATTTTGAAAAACAGAACTCGGAACAAAAACTTTTTGCGTTGGAAACTTGTAATTCATTATTCGGGGCTTGTTTGTTTGAGATTTTTTTAAAAGGTATTTTAATTAAAAACATATTTAAATAAATTCTAAAGTAATTTATTAACATTTTATTTTGACTGGGTTTGTTTTTATTTTTTAAATTATAAAAATTGTAAATAACTAATTCAACGCAAAAGTTAATGTGTTAATTTTTTAATGGTTTACATTATTCTCTAAAGTCTGATACTATTGTAAAGAATTAATTCAACTCAAAACCTCAAGGTATTAGGTGATGACATTTTTAATAATTTATATTATTCTCTAACAAAAATAAAAAGGAAAAGAACAAATAATATTAAAAATAAGAAGAAAAAAAAGCTTTCAAAAATCCCACTCTGGAATTTTTTTTGTAAATTGACTCGTAGCTTTTAAAATATTATATATATATGGGGCAGGATATTCTTACACCGGTGTAAGAATTAGAAGTCTTACATTCAATCTTATCCATTGATCCACTTGTATCTAATGACTCACGTTACTAAAAATTTTGATCCCTTAGATATAAGTGAGATTAACGGATAAGATTAAGAGTGTAACTTACACTGGTGTAAAATGATCCTGATATATATATATATATATATATATATATATATATATATATATATATATATATATATATATATATATATATATATATATATATATAGGATCATCTTATACCGGTGTAAGAGTTAGAAGTCTTACACTCAATCTTGACCATTGATCCACTTGTATCTAGTAGCTCATATTACTAAAAAATTTGAGTCCTTAGATATAAGTGAAATCAACGGACAAGATTAAGAGTGTAACTTACACTGGTGTAAAATGATCCTTACCCATATATATATATATATATGGGGCAGGTTATATTTACAAATTTTTTTATTTACAAACTCTTAAACTACACTATCTTCTCTCGGGAGAACACTCATTACACTATGTTCTCCCGGAAGAACATAGCGTAATTTGTAAAAATTTTCAAAAAAAATTTGTAAACGGATCCTTCCCCTATATATATATATACGTGGAAGGATTATATTTACAAATTTTTTGTTTACAAACTATACTATGTAATCTCAAAAATACACTAGATTACACTATGTACTTCCGAAAATACATAGTGTAACTTGTAAAAATTTGTAAACGAATCATTGCCTATATATATCTTTTGTAATTTAAATGCATATGTGTTGAAAGTTAAATATTTTCCCAAAATTGCTTATTCAAGTATTGAATTTTCGATTCGGGCACCCCTTTAAAGCATTTTTAAGTCCCGATCAGAGAATTTTTTTTTTCTTAATCCTGATTTTGTCTTATATAAGAAACTCATTCTTATGTGTTTGATCATCAAAGAAAAGTAGAAAAAGTAAACACTAAGCCTTAGTAAATTTTTTTCAAAAAAAAAATTAAGTGACTTTTCACAACTTGCAAATTTTTAAAAGGACTCTAGGCGACAGTCAAATTTCCGCAACTTCGAAATTTTTAAAGGTATTATGTGCGACAGTCAAGCTATAATTGAATTCTCATATTTATTTGTAAATTTCTCATGATTTTAGTTTTATTTTATTATTACTTTTATTTTTTAAGGAATAAAGTAAATATTATTTTAAAATTACCAATACTTTGCTAAAAAAAAAGTGCAATTAAGTTTTCACTCTTCCCTCATCGTAATTAAAATTCCGGGAATTTGATATTGTTTTTCAAATCAATTTACAAAATAAAAGAGCTTTTAATTTTTTCTAATTTTAATAAAATAGGCAGTAGCTTCCTTTTTTAATTAATTTTTAAAATAAATTTTGAGTCATTATATAATTAAACATATTTTAAAATAAAAGAAAAATAATTAGTATTTTTATAAATAAAAAAAGTAAATTATGAAAAATATTTTGTTATAATTTCCCCCCCAAACTCATCGAGACAGACCCTATATTCATGTAAAAATAATCACATTCTACATACCAAAAAAAAAAAAATCACATTTTTATAATTAAAGAAGCATATAAAAACTAAAACAAACATTCATGCTCTCCACCGCAGAGTAAATTAGTTTGATTACCAAAAAAATAAAATAAATTAGTTTCATCCCCAAATAGATGGTGACAGCCCTAAAAAATAACAGGGTTTAATTTTTTTATAGTTGTTGTAGAAAAATTTATCTCTCACTCTCACAAAAAAAAAGGGTTAAGTTCCATGTAATAGAGCTCATTTAAAACAACTTGTTTATATACTCGAGGGAGATTATATTTACAATTTTTTTCATTTACAATCTCTTATAACTCAATTTTAACCGTTGATTTTCGTCAATCTAATCGTTATAATTTATTAAGTTATAATTATTAAATTCTAATAAATTATAATCATGAAATCGACAAAAATTAACAAATAAGATTAAGTTGTAAGAGGTTATTAGCGAATTTTTTTTATAAATATAACTTTTCATATACTTTGGGAAGTATATTATGTGTGTTAGATAAAAATTTCTGTATCATCTGCAAAAATATTTTTTCCAAAATAATAATATTATTATGCAATTCTAAACCCTAAAGTGTAGTCATCATGCTTATGATTCTACTACAAACAGGAAACATTTAATTAAATAAAAGGAAAAGAATGCGTAATAGCTAAAGTTGAACTAGTACGAAGTCTAGTCGAATCTCCACCATATTGACAATGTGTTGTTTGCAATTTTTTAACCAATCATTTTGTGGAGCACTTACTTGCACACATCTTTTGTAAAAGAAAAAAAAGAAAGAAAGTATTATTGGGCACAGTTATCCGCGAATATGATCGAAGTGAACTGAATAGAGAGCATTAAAAGGTGGGTGCAGACTGCGAAGTAGAGAGAGATCAAGATGAGGGTGGTTGCACATGAAAGTGAGTTTTTGCCACTTTCACTTCAAAGCCATTTGTCTTTGTCTTCTAGTTGAAATTCACAAAGGACAAAGGAAGAGAGAGACCTTGTTTGCTTCATATAGCAAAAGGGAGACCTCAAAGGAACCATTATTTTTTTTCCAACTTGTTCATTCTATATGCCATTTCTGAGCAGTTCACCACATACACACAACTCATGCCACCATCACTTCAATTTGGGACTCCTCAATACACACACAAACATAGAGACAAAGAGAGAAAAGAGGAAGAAGAAGAAGAAAGAGAAACCCAAGTTGGTTGTTTTTCCCACCACCAAGTTCACCTTTTTCCTTTTAATTTTTTCTGGGGCTGTGAAATCCTTATGACCCTCTCTCTTCTGCTTAAGTGGGTCATGTTTTGTGGACCCTACCCTCCCACTTGCTGCTAGTCTCTCTCTGTTGTCTTAGCCTCTGCTTAGCTGCCCTTTAATGTTCTGTTGAAAAACTCTCTTGTCTCTTCCATTTTTGTGCTCTGCTTCCTTCCTTGTATAGAAAGAAAGATCCATTTTTTCTCCTTATGGCTGCTCAGTGATTTTGGTTTTCCTGCTTCCTAAAGTTGATGTGTGCTATGAGATTTCTGTTTGTGTTTTTATTGGATGTTTCACTGTTGTCTGGTGAATAGGAAACTGCTCCATTTCAATTCAAGCATCCGGATCCCCTTGATTGGGAAATTCGTAAAGGTTGTTCCTTGAAACGGTTTATATGGTGTTCTCTGGATTTGATTGTTTTGGTTTCTGGGTTTAGGAGCTGTTTGCCAAAAAGGTGTTCTTTGGTTAATTTTCTAGCTACTGATACCGTTCTCTGAGACTGAGATTCATGCTTGGCCCAATAACACAATGGAGAGGTTTCCACTTCTTTAGCATTCAGTATTTTAGCTCAGTGAAAAGATATGAAGAACATTCTTAAGAAGCTTCATATCATGTCTAATCAATCAGAAGGTGCACAAGGGTCTACTTCATCAAAGAGCAACAAGTCCAATGATGGTTCTTCTTCATCTCCTACCCATAAGAAGCTTTCGAGTTGGTTGCATTCAGTTTCTAATTGGCAGAGTCCAAGTCCTCCGTCTCCTAACCTGGCCACAGGAGAAAGAATGGAGCCATCTGATTCAACGAGCAGTGGTGGTTTAGATGTTGTTTCTGATTCAGCGAGGCGTGATTCAGGGTCTAGCACTTCGAGGGATCCTGAAGTGGAAGAAGAATATCAGATACAATTGGCTTTAGAGCTGAGTGCAAAGGAGGATCCTGAGGCTGTGCAGATTGAAGCTGTTAAGCAGATCAGTTTGGGATCTTGTGACCCTGATAATACACCAGCTGAAGTTGTGGCCTACCGATACTGGGTAAGTCACTTTATTAGTTCATTGACTTAAGGTTGAAGTCACATTCTTGTTTTATTTGTGATGGTGCTGCCAGAGGTAAAGAATTATTGTGTCACTATTACAAAAAAGAGATATACAAGGCTTACAGATTTTTGAAAGGAACTTCTGATACAGAGATGGTGCTTCATTTGCATAATCTGAATCTTGGAGTTGTAATTAAGTGTAAAAAACAAGAGAAGTGTGGATTAGGAGAGGAAATGATCTGGGATGGATAGCAAATCATGATCATTGGTATAATTTTACCATTGTTAAATATATCAATAGCATTCTGAACAATGTATTTAGGTTGGAAATTCCAATATCACTCAGCTTCATTTGCTCATAAAACTGTTTGGTGTTTTATAATGACTAGGATTTCAGTCATATACATTGAAAAGGGATGCTGAAGTTACTTGCAGCTGTGATGCATTGTGTACTTGCATTTTAGGTCTTTCTGCATTGCCTTAAATGTCGTTTTACGTCAAGGGCAGCCTTCCTTCCTTTAAAGATTTTGTGATTGCTTTGATAAAATAAGGAGTATCATATTTTTCAGAAAACAAATTTTAATTATTTAGATTTGAATTAGTCTGAACTCAGAAGGCATACTTACCCCCTTATGATCTGTCTAGCCTTGTATGCTATGCTGGGCTGGTTTCCCCAAAATCTATAGTTTTAGGATTATTATTTAAAATGGTATTTAACCTTGTTATAAGATTTTAGGCTTGTAATCTTGGTTTACCCCTTTATGGAAATAATTCTGGATATTTTCTCTGTTTGGCTTCAAATGCAGTTTTTGGTTCTTCACATCAGGAGGATTAGGGTTCACTTACATCGCTCTATATTGTTTGGATTGTTTCAGACAATCCATTTATTGAACCGTCCTGACATTAAATTACTTATTCCTATATGTCACTTGGTTACTTAACTAATTTATTTTGTCCTATTTTATTTTTCTTTCTAACTTATATGGTAGATTTATCTGTGCTTCACAGAATTACAATGCTCTTGGTTATGATGACAAGATCTCAGATGGTTTTTATGATCTGTATGGGATCTTAACTGAATCAACCTCGGCAAGAATGCCTTCTCTTGTAGATTTGCAAGGAACACCAACGTCAGATGGCGTCACATGGGAAGCAGTCTTGGTCAATAGGGCTGCTGATTCCAATTTGTTGAAACTTGAGCAAAAAGCCCTGGAGCTGGCAGTCAAGTCAAGAAAAGATTCTGAGGTAGTCGGAGATATTAATTTGGTACGCAAGCTTGCAATACAAGTGGCTGACTATATGGGTGGATCAGTTGAAGATCCTGAAAGCATGTTAAGAGCATGGAGGAGTCTTAGTTATAGTCTGAAAGCAACACTTGGTAGCATGGTTTTGCCACTTGGTTCACTGACCATTGGATTGGCTCGGCATCGTGCATTATTATTTAAGGTTCTTGCTCCAACATTTTTTTTTTTTCTGGTTTGCATTTCAATTTAGAATGATCTCATACATTGGTTGATGTAAGCCTCTAGTAACATTAATTATGGTTATATTTACACCCAAACAAAATTCTTATGTAATAATAGAAAATGAGCAATCATGACCCCTATATGCTATACGATTTCCTTATACTCATTTGAAAAACTTCTATGATTCATGTAAGAACAAAATTATATTGCTCTGCATTAAATGTAGGTTTTAGCTGATAGTTTGGGCATCCCATGTCGGTTGGTTAAAGGACTACAATATACAGGTTCCGATGATGTGGCAATGAACTTTGTCAAGATTGATGATGGAAGGTAACCACTGTTAAATTTGTATGTTGGTGGTATAGGCAAGTGAGCAGAATTGTTTTGTTTATATATAGTTCTCTCCTTATGTATATTGAAACAAAATTGTTATGCAAATAACAATAGCTTTACATGATTTCTTTCATCAATACTCAGTTTGAGTAGAATAAACATGAAATGTTGTTACTCAATGCTTCTTTCGTCTTGTATTGTTCCAGACTCGAAGATGTACTTTAGTACTAGTGTCTTTTGTTTTGGTTTGCCTTTCCTGTTGTAGCATTTTGTTCTTTTTTCAACTAATTGTTTAAAATTGCTTGTAGCTGAATGTTCTCTCATAATTCTTCCTGTAACCTTCTTAAGTTGGAGTTGCAAAGCCTTGTTATTATGTTTCTGTAAGTTGTGATTGATATAAATTTCAGGGAGTACATTGTTGACCTAATGGCAGCTCCTGGAATCCTTATTCCATCTGATGCAACTGGATCACATATCGAGTACGATGAATCTTCTTTTGTAGCCAGTCCTTCATCAAGGGATCTTGATTCATCTCATATAGCATCATTCAGTAGCGGGGTTGGAAGTTCTGAAGAAACTTCAGACTTTGGGACTGTGGATAAAGGAAATAGATCAAAACATTTTGCCTATGCAGGGAAAGAATCTGATGCAAGCAGGCCCGCTACAGGCAAGGAAGAATTAAAGAAACCACTAAATGAATTCAAAAATAGCCCCAATGCAGAGATCATAACGGAGGAATCTCCTAGCAGACCTAATTATCCATATATACATGGAAGATTTCCTTCTTGGACTGAAGGGATCAGTTCCCCTGCAGTACGTAGAATGAAAGTAAAAGATGTTTCCCAATATATGATTGATGCTGCAAAGGAGAACCCTAACTTGGCTCAAAAACTTCACAATGTTTTACTTGAAAGTGGTGTTGTTGCTCCTCCAAACTTATTTTCTGAAATTTATCATGAGCGGTTAGGTTCCCCAACTGAGGCCTATTTTCCAACTGAAGAAAAAGATGAATTTAAACAGGGAAATGTGCAGCTAGAAACTAAGGTTGATGATAATCAAGGTCCTGCTCTATTTTTGCCTCCTTTGCCTCACCACAGAGTTCATCCCAAAGCAAAACCTAGCAGTCAGCTAGAGCATTCTAAGCCTGTTGAAGGTTTAGGAATCAGCCTTCCTCTTGATTCAAGGGAAGCTGCTGGACAGCACATACCATCTCAGGTAGAAGCAACAACTCAGGTAAAGTATGGGAAGAATGTCCCGGTTGCTGCGGCTGCTGCTGCTGCTGCTGTTGTTGCATCTAAAATGGTAGTTGCTGTGGCAAAGTCAAGCACCGACACGAATCTCGAGATACCTGTAGCAGCAGCTGCTACTGCTGCAGCTGTTGTAGCAACCACTGCTGCTGTCAGTAAACAGTATGAGCAGGGTAGTCGAAGTGATGGAGATACAGAGAGTGCTGGTAATGAGACCAAGGGTAGTGGTGATGGAGAGCATAATGCTTTAGGAGCAAACTCAGAAGGCGAGAGAAAATCTGATAGATCAGTGAGTAATGATAGCACAAAGTCTGATTCTGCGCTAGATGATGTTGCCGAGTATGACATTCCTTGGGAGGAAATCACGATGGGTGAGCGTATCGGACTTGGTATTAACTATACATTATTCTACAAGACTCGTACAATTTTCTGTTAAATGGTGCTATTGTATTGGAGTACTTGTTTTATATTTGGTGTTAGTTTTGAAGACTTAATTGCAACTGTGTGGCATATGTTTGCAGGATCATATGGGGAAGTGTACCGAGGTGATTGGCATGGAACTGTGAGTTTCTTATCTTCATGAACCTAATCAACTGTATTATCTATCATTCTGCATATGTTTTGCATCTTTCTTTTATTTATATGTTATTTTTTGTTTACAATGAAATGTGATCTGTTAAGGCTTCACTGCTGCAATTGCACCTGTGTATATGCAACTGCGACGGATTATAAAATCTAATTTTGTTGATTGAATGTGTTCCAGTTATTCTTGGGATTGAGATTCATTTTAGCCTGCACCAAATTTTCATCATTCTTATACCCACGTTTACTGTTACCTTGACTACCTCTCCTTTATTGTTGTCAGTATTTTTATGGGTAGTTTATTATTATGCTGTAGGTTTTAGATTTTTTTATATATATTTTTAGCATGTTTCCGCTCTTTGATTTGTAGGAAGTTGCTGTAAAGAGGTTTCTAGATCAAGATATCTCCGGTGAATCACTTGAAGAATTTAAAAGCGAGGTATAAGTCAGCTCTACTTCCCCACAGTTTTCTTCTTTTGCAATTTCTACTCTTTTATGCTTCCAGTTGATTATTGATTCCATTGAGAGCAAAGATTACAGATAGGTCTGGTCAGTGGATAAGAAGATCAATAGAGGTTTTAGTGAGAAAAGTGGGTCAAATAGAAGATAGTCCAATTAAATGGGTATAGGAAGACCTAAGAAAACTATAGGAGAAACCATTAAAAAGAAATTACTTTGAATGGTTTTAACTTTTATTGAATTTGTTTTTTTTTTTTATATAGATCCCAATGGCTTACATAGATCCATGTAGTCAAGCCCACCTACTAGGATAAGACTTGATGGTTATTGTTGTATAAAATTTTATTTCCCATGTTTAAAGGGACAAGCCTGGAGCAGTGGTAAAACTGTTCCTTTGTGACTGAAAGGTCACGGGTTCGAATCCGAGAAACAGTTTCTTTGCAATTATGCAAGGGTAAGATTGCGTATAAGGATTGCCCTCATCCTATCCTCGCTTGTCGGGGTTTGATGGGGAGTGGTGGTTTTGGTCCTACAAAGGATTCTACTTTGGTTACGACACAATAAACTCAAAATGACTTTGAGATGGCTTTCTTCTTGAAGATATTCTAGAGATGTATCCCAGTTCCGAAGTTTTGGTCCATTGGAGTATCTTTAGGGCGCTATCCTAAAGTATTTTTCCTTTATTTCTCATGTCATATTCGGAACGTTAGTTGATTTCAGATAATTACCAAAGTGTCTTTTGTAAACTATACTAAACTAAAGTATTAAATATTTGGAGATTTCTCTCACCTCAATTCATCAAATTATCATGTTTATCTGAACATGACAGGATTTAAATTTAAAAACTATCAAATTGAACCATCTTCCATTATCTTTTGTGATCAAGAAAAGTTGGAAAATATTGAAACTAGCTTGCATGACTACTAGCTATATGGTTGTTTTGTTATCCCACCTTCTCATTTACTGTTGAGATATATAGTCTCACATTGATTGTATGGGCAACTAATTTGGCCTTTATAAGGCCTTGGGAACTCCCACCCTTTGAGCTAGCTTTTGGAGTGGTGTATTCTAAGGTTCTTTACATGGTTCAAAACCACCACCCACATAAGTAAATCACAAAAAAAAAATAAAAAAAAAATAAAAAGCACAAAAATGTTGAGATATATAAAACCATTAATGTAGCCTCACCCAATACCTTAAGCTTTTGGGTTGAATTGGTTCTTTACATTTACATATATCTATATGGTTCCCTAATAAAATTTTGAGTAGTAATTCATGCTGTGACATATTTAGATGATTGAAGTGCTTATTTAATTTATGATCTAAATTGCAATAGGTCCAAATAATGAAAAGACTGAGGCATCCAAATGTTGTGCTTTTCATGGGAGCTGTAACGCGACCTCCAAATCTTTCAATTGTTACCGAATTTCTTCCGAGGTAACTTGAAATTCTTCATTTCCTGAGCTTGATATGAGTCTGTTGTATTGCAGATTTGCAATTTTTTGAAAGTTGGTATTTGCTAGCATTACCAGTGTAATTAAAGAAATAGACAAATAGTTGTTATGTTCTATGAGGCAAAAGAATAATGCTATTTCTACCTAAAATGCTTTCTGAATCAGTTTGCCTAACGATGTGGCATATGCTGTGAAAAGCAGAAAATGCTTCTTGGACAGGAATAATTATAAATCCAATAAGATATTTTGGTAAAATAGTACTTCTCTTAAATGCATCTAGCATATGATTTTTATGAGAAAAAAATTTGTTATTGTGTGCAATCCATTCGATGTTGTAATATATGAAATTTCTTGCTGTGAACTTACGAAGTTGAAGATAACTATAGGCATGTATTTGCAAATGTTACATGTTATAGATTTAGAATGAACTGTTTCTGATGCTCGTTAGATTGATAAAAAAAATGTCAGAAATGTTAGATTACTGAATTTTGTGTACCGTAGTTAATTGATTTCGAAACTCAAAATTTCCAAGGGTATTTATTTCATTTGATTAATGTCTTTGTGGAGGACAATATTTCTTTATTCTTCTAATACTGAGATGTAGATAATCTTTTGCAGAGGGAGTTTGTATAGGTTAATTCACCGACCTAACAGTCAATTAGATGAACGAAGGCGGTTGAGGATGGCTTTGGATGCTGTAGGGATTTTGTTGTCTTTAAAAGCAATGCAGCTTCATTCAGCAAATTATTGCTATAATAACTGGTGAATCTCATGATATAACCTGTCTCTTCTGACTATTCAGGCTCGAGGAATGAACTATTTGCACAACTGCAATCCAGTGATAGTCCATCGTGATTTGAAGTCCCCAAATCTTCTTGTTGACAAAAACTGGGTTGTAAAGGTAGTAATTGAATCTTGTGATTAATGTTCCTTGATGGTGTGATGAGGGCTATTTGTCGATGTGGTGTGACTTTTTTCATGTTGAATGAATAGGTATGCGATTTTGGCTTATCACGCATGAAGCATAGCACATTCCTTTCTTCCAGATCAACTGCAGGAACAGTAAGCTATCATAAATTTTTGGTCCTTTGTCCAACAGCTGCTGTAAAATCTGTCCCTTTGGATTTTTTGATTCCTTCATCCTCTTGTTTGGTTGTTCATGTTGTTACATATCTTAAATGAAGTCATGCTATATATATGTACACACCCAAATCCAGACATTTGCTATATCTTTTAACAAATAACTATATTTTGAAGGCCAATAATTTTCTTCCGTATAAATTTTAAAAGTACTCTGCCTGGTTCCTTTAGGTACTGTGGTTTTGGAGCTCCTAATGTGGGCATTGTTTATTACATCCATTTTCTTGCATTATCATTCTGTTGTCGGCATTGACGAAAGACAGCTTCAAACTTGGATATATTAGTTACTTAATTATGTATAATGTGTTTCAGGCTGAGTGGATGGCTCCAGAAGTGTTGAGAAATGAACTTTCAGATGAAAAGTAAGCTTTGTTATTCTTGGTATTTGTTATTTTGCCTGTGGGAGAGGAAAGGAAGGTGTTTTGAAGATCCTTCCCTTCTTGCCACTCTTCCTTTACTTAACATTGCCATAGAATGTATGACTAGCACACTGTGCTTGCAAATAGAAATTGCAGGTAAAATATATTTTATGTAGATTTCATTTTTATAATAGGTAGGTAAGACAAACTCGTTCAAATTAACATATTCTGAAGATCAATAGACAATTTAATAAATTTATGTCAACAAAATTGGATATTTAACTACAAATGCTATGTGGAAGGTTCTATAATGTAGAGTTCAGAAGCTATGGGTTTTAGGGCTTTAAATTGAAGAAGAATGTATTTGAGGTTGAGATAATGAATTAGGGTATGGTCTTGGATGTTGCATGAGGGATCAGTGGGCTAATTAAAATTTATTTAAAAAATAAATAAAAACATGAAGTCGCCATCAATTTTTGCTCTTTTAATTTTATTTATTTATGCATTTTTATTTTGTTTTTTTAGCAACAAAGGCTTTATACTTAGTCCCAAGTGTCTTGTGTATTTTTCATGCGCTAACGCGTAAGGATTAGTTCTTTATATGGGAGGAAATGAGGAGGAAGTAGCAATGACTTCTCTAATGCGGGATTTAGAAACACTCCAATGACAATGGGCCAACTTTTACCCATTTCTTCTCTGATGTGGGACCTAGAAACACCAGGGAAAAAATTGGTTGTTCACATTGAACGGCTTGAGTTTCGAATGATAAAGACTAAATCTAAGTTTGGGGTCTTGAAGGCATGAAAGATTCTAAGATTATTAGCATTAGGCTAAGTTAACAACTGAAATGATGAGGAAAAAGAGAATCGTGAGTTGATCCAGCAGGCCTCCAACTGCTAACCACTAAGAAAAAGAAAAGGAAGAAAACGTAGGTCACAAATCCCCAATGCAGTCCAACTCTCACTGTTAGTTATATTATTAAAAACAGTCATGGCCTCGCACCAAACAACTTAAAATTTTTGTGAGAGTTGATCCTTGACAGTAACTTAAATCTGAATTAGTCAAGGGAGATATATTTTTATACTTTCAAAGCCTTATGCTTATTTTAAAAAGGCTTATGACTTTAGCTACTAGGACTAGGACTCTCAAGATGTATAAGTTATTTGGCAATAAATCTTGTTCCCTTTGACACTTGAAAATACCTGATAATAGAATTTCCCATATGAAATCTGACATAAAATTCTTTGTGGGGTTCATCTGAAAGGAAGATATACATTTGCACATATTATAGTACATTCTACTCTTTTAATAACCTGAACATCAAACCATAAATATTAGTTTTAATTTGATTTAGCATTGCTTCACAAGATTAGTTAGTTGGTTTTTATTTATATTTTGCCTACTTTTTGATAATCCAATTTGGAAGTCTAAAACCCCACTGAGGTTAAGTCTCTTTCCTTAGATGGCAGCATTTAATAGGATTAATTTCTAATGGTGTGTTGGCAGATATTAAATAGGATTATTATATATCAGGCTGGTTCCTTTTATTTTCTTTCTTTTTTTAAAAAATAAAAAGATATTGAAATTTTGGAAGGCCCACGGGTTGGGCCTAATCCATAGGGCTTCATAGGCTTTTGGCTCATGTATGCTATTATTTTGTGGGTTTTTTTGGTCTTGCGGACTTTTTAACCCTAGCCCACACGGGCTATGTGGGGTAGTTGGCCCATGACAGCTTAGAAGGCTTCCCAGGAGAAAAGAACCTAAAATTTTCTGGCATTGCATGGTTTTTTGCTTTTCTGCATGTATTTGGTCAAGTAGAATGCTTGGGTTTTCAAGCGTGTTTGTTTGTCCTTTGATATGTTATGAGTTGAGCTTTTTTTTATGATCATTCATTGGTGTTCTGAACATGATTATTTTAGGGAAGTCTTCTTGATTGATATGTCATATACAGATTGCAGAGAACTTGGGCAGCTCTGTTTATTGCAATCTTCAAACTCCTTAGGCTCACTTTTCCTAGGAGGATTTTTGTAATCCCTTTCTTTTCTATTTAATAAAATTTCTTCTTTTACCAACCAAAACAGAAAAAAGAAAGAAAGAAAAAAACCTGTTCACTAGCTGAATCCTCTGAAGTCTAGAGTTTAAGGGAAAACATGGATTTTTCTTTTCATGTGTAATATTGTTCTGTGGCTTCCTTATCTCAAATCTATCTTCTCATTGGCTTTGCCACTTTATGCTTTTATGATGATAATAAGTTGTGATTTACTTTGTAGGTGTGACGTTTATAGCTATGGGGTCATATTATGGGAGCTATCTACTTTACAGCAACCCTGGGGAGGAATGAATCCAATGCAAGTTGTTGGTGCTGTGGGTTTCCAACATCGCCGTCTTGACATTCCAGATGATATCGACCCAGCCGTTGCAGATATTATCAGACAATGTTGGCAGACGTGAGTGAGATATGATATGATATGATTCAAATGTTTCGTTACAAATAGATGCAGAGCTTATGAATGTGATATTTTAAAGGGCATAGACATACTTTTATGGTTGTGGATATGAGTTTAGTTATTACATGTAATAAACATATGCTTTGGAAACAATTTCTTTCTACATTAAGATGCATGACTAACTATGTTACATTTTGTATTATAGAGATCCAAAGTTGAGACCCACATTTGCTGAAATAATGGCCGCTCTAAAGCCTTTGCAGAAGCCAATTACTAGTTCTCTAGTGCATAGACCAAGTGCTCAGTCATCACGAGTTGCTGAAGACCCCGCAGGATAGGAAACAGTTATACAGCTAACGAATCTTTCTTTTTTTTTCTTTTTTTTTCTTTTCATTTTACTGCTTAAAATGGAGGGCAAGTTGTAGGTATTTACCAGTCAAGGTTTTCACTCCTCCTGTTCCTTTTTTTTTTTTTTTTTTTTTTTCTTGTTTTTGCTTGTTTCCTATTCTCTTCTGTAATATACAGTGCAGCCATTGTCAGGTTGTACCATTTGTTTGTACAAAATTCATTGAAAAATGTTGTAATCAGCATCTAAATTTTGATGTCCGTAAATAGTTATGAAAAAATTGTCGCTGTAACTTGAACAGAAGAAAGGATTAACAACGAGTGAAAATTGATTGCTGCTGTAATTAGTGACCATGTAAATTGGTTAAATGTGTAAAATTTTCTGTGAGCCTGTTGCTTTTGTTTTCTCTAGATTTGCACACTGTTAGAGGAAAAATAATACACATTTCCCGTTGGGACTATGTTATTATATTTTCAGCTGTTTGGGGAACCTTCTAGCTTCTGCTGGGTTGGCAATTCCTGTTATGCTTAATGTTTCATTTTTAGTATTTTCTGTTTTGTATGGTATATTTATTATATAAAGGGAGAGACAAGAACAGAAAGGTTACGGGTTTGAGTTTAGAAAGTAGGGATGAAGAGTTTTGTACAATTAAGATTTGCCCCTTTTTTTTTTCATTATATACAGGAGAATGTAACGGTGGCAACACATTCATGAATGATATCAAGTTTTCCTTTCTTTTCTCTGTTTATGCATATTTCATTTGCTTTTGATCAATGGAGATAGTTTCTTGAATTCTTCTCCCTGAGTAATTGCATTGAATACTCTCAGATTCATAGCAATCCTTTAGAATTCTACCAACCATCCTCTTTCCATATACCAGCTCAAGGGGGATTCCAACCTGCTGGCTACGAATTAGTTTTTCTGGGTTTAAATATTTTGTTTGTATTACTCAATGGCTAGAAGCTTTTCCATTTTTTTACCTGTTAAAATAGAATGAAAGAAAAAGAACCATTAAAGTATAGATTGAAGTTGTAAGGAAGTTTGAGATAAGGGAATGAAGAAAATAATGTTAGAATAATGATGCACCAACAGAAAAATAGAAAAATCAGAAAGAAACGTGTCCTATTTCTACTAGAAAAGCAGGAATCAACTCTAGTAATTTATATGTAACAAACAACTAAGGTTTTTGAGTCATATCAATTGACAGGTGCAACAAAAGGCCAAGATGGCACCAGAAACATGGATGCCCTCACATTTAGGGATAAGGTGGGGACTAGCCCCTAATTGCAATGCAACTAGTGGGATATTTCTTTTCGCCATTTTATCTAAACCAAACTTTCTTTTTTATCCTGAACATGGCTACTTTCTTTGGTTCCCCACCGTTTTTCTCCCTCCCCCTAACTAAAACACATCACATTTCTTCATTATCACAAACACAGCCACCAACACCTCCATCAAATCCTCCCCCACAGCCTCAGCCCCCAGCTTCGTCTCCACAGTTAAGAACAAATTTGAATGAAGAGTCAGTGCAAGCATCTACTAAAGCACAGCAACAGAAGCCCATCAAACCTGTCACTTCATCAACTAAGGTTGAATCCACAGATTGGATATCCACCTCCTTGACCAGACGGTTTGGGCTAGGAGCTGGTCTTGCATGGTTTGGTTTTCTTGCATTCGGTGTCATCTCAGAACAAATTAAGACTCGCCTTGAGGTTTCTCAGCAAGAGGCAAATACAAGGTTTGGTTTCCAAGTAACTGTACAAACATGTGTTTTTCTTATTTGTTTCAGCTTTGGCAAGCTTCTCCAACTTCATTAACCCCTATAGAAATTTATGACATTGAAATATATTAAGAACTTTTTCCTTTGAGTACAAAACTTATGAATGTTACAAATTCTCTAACAAAATATGGCAAAAATCCATCATTGGCACACCCTCTTTCATTCATCAAAATTATATACGAAAGGTTATACATTAGTTAGTTCTTTTAGTGATGACATTTTTGTCTTCATAGGAACGTGGAGAAGAAGGAAGAGGTGGTGCTCCCTAATGGCATAAGGTTCTTCATTATCTTTCACACTTTGTTGAAAGCTATATGAAAATTATATGCCTCATTTTTGTGATACACAAAATACCTTGAATTACAGGTACTATGAGTTGAAAGTTGGTGGTGGGGCTTCGCCAAGGCCAGGTGACTTGGTTGTGATTGATATTATGGGAAAAGTTGAAAGCAGTGGAGAAGTGTTTGTGGACACATTTGAGGGAGACAAGAAACCATTGGCTCTAGTAATGGGGTCAAGGCCATATAGTAAGGGAGTGTGTGAAGGGATAGAATATGTTCTTAAAACTATGAAGGCAGGAGGTAAGAGGAAGGTAATTGTCCCTCCCAACTTGGGGTTTGGTGATAATGGTGCTGATTTAGGCACTGGTGTGGAAATTCCCCCACTTGCAACACTTGAATACATTGTAGAGATTGAAAAAGTTTCCATTGCACCCGCTTGATGGATTAAATGCAACAAATTATTTGACCAAATCAACTTTTCCTCAAGTGATAAGCATTGTTGATAATTCCTTGGTCCAAATTGCAGGCTGCTCTGTATTTACCATATAAAATTATCCATTTCTTTTACTATTTTTTCGACGGGATTGAAAAGTAATATACATTTAAAGTATAAATAGCGCTTTCCCTAACTGAATTTTGGAGGCCATGATGGGTTATTTTTTACAATGATTTTCAAATTATGTATGTACAAGAATACTTGCAGTCCTCAACTTTGTACATTCATTTCTCTGGTTACTTGATTGAGACTCTCCAAATTCATCAAATCTTGTTATGTCGAGAATGGTTAGAAATTTCTAATTACTCATATGCATGCAAGATTTTAGTTTACATTCAAATCATAGAAACATTTATTTTATTTTATTTTATTTTGAAAACTTAGAAACATTTATTTAAACAGAGAGAAATGAGTCAAGTAGTGTTGTCCTTTACATGAATCTGATCAAGGTTGAACCGGTGGAAAAATAAAAAAAGAAAGACCGAAAGTAGTTTTGCCAAGAGAGGGAGAGACAAAAACAAGGGCAGTTTTGTTAAAAAAAAAACAAGAAAGAAAGAAGAAAAAACTAACCTCTGCTCCCAAAGCATAACAGCTGATGAAAATTTTGTGCACCTATCATCTTTAATTAAGAAATTTCGAACTCCGAGCCAAGTGTTGGGGTTACAAAGTTTCGGGAGTGAATTCTCTAATTTTCGGAGTGAATTCTCTCATGTGAAAAGTGGTCATATTATTTGATCACATCCACTCATTAGTGATGAGATAAGAGAGAAAAATGTGTATAATTTTAAAATAAGTGGTTGTGATCAAATAACATGATCACATGACCACTTTTTTCACATGAGAGGATACATTCTCCGAAAGGAATTATACTCTAGAAAAAAGAAAAAAAGAAAAAGAAAATTTGACTTGTCAATTACTCAAATTTTCTGTCGCATTCATCATTTATATAACCTATATCGTTTTAAGGGTTGTATTTTAAAGGGAAAATTTAATTTTCATATCCAGTGTGATTTTATGATTTATTACTTGATTTTTTATGATTATAAATTTGTTACTTAGATTTATTGTGCTTAAATAATTTATTATTTAATCCCATATGGTTTCAAATTTTTACTTATATTCATTGTATTTACCGAATTATATCGCTTAGACTTTTTATGGTATACAAATATTTAATTTTTCTAAAATTTATTTTATATAAGTATGATATTATAAAATAAAATTAATAATTAAATAATAAATTTTAAATTTTTTAAAATTTATTTGCATTAAATGTGAGGATATAAAATAAAAAAGAAAAAAAATTTATATGTATATAATTATAAGAATATAATTAATATTATTATTAATTTAAATTAATTTAAATTTAAATAACTGATTTATTTTTTGGTACACAATTTTAATTTATAGTATGATAATAATATAATATAAGATAAAAGTTGAGAAAAATAAAAAAATTATGTATATATAAGAACACAACCACAATGAATTTAAGTGATATATTTTTATAACCATAATTTGCGTAAGTGAAAATTTGAAAACACATTGGGTTAAACGATAAATTATTTAAGCACAATGAACCTAAATGACAAGTTTAAAATTATGATACGGGTAAAAATGAAAATTTTCCTATTTTTAAGGGTTATACCATTTATGAAGGAATACATACCCCATAATTAAATTTTCCTTTTACGTCTATCTCCTTTCAACAATATTCACCCACCTTATTTAATTAAGAGGTAGGATCTTTTGACATCAGTGTCAAATTTAAAATTTGACATCTCATCTTACAGCCGTTTAGATAAAAAAAAAATCAATGTTGTGACATGCTTACACCTCGTTAATGCTGGTAAGGAGATACGTGAAAACAAAATTTTAATTTTACAATTTATCATGATTCAATATTTAGGTTAAAGTATGAAGAAAAAAGAAAAAAAAGAAAAGAAAGGGGAGTTTGTAAGACTATTCGGAGCCGTTGGCGTCCTGGCACCTAATGGTGAACAGTCAATGATCAAGTGGTTAGTGAATTCGTACATTACATTACATTACCGCCATTCTTTACTTTTATTTATCCATAAAACGATTGGTCATATTCATATATATCGTCTTCGAATCTTCTTTCTTCATCTTTGTCCTCTCTCTCTCTCTCTCTCTCTCTCTCTCTCTCTCTCAGTTTCTCTTCAATTTCACTTTAAATAATTCACAAAAACAATTTGATGAAATAGAAAAGCAAAGACAACATAATATAATATGGGTACTGTCATTGATTCCCACTTCCTAGCCCTCACTGCCATTGTCACTGTAATCCCTTCTATTCTTTCTCTTTTTCTCATTTACATATTTATTATGTTCTTCTCATCTCAATCATATATACACTTATTTATTTAATTTTGTTTTGCAGATTGGCTACCAGTTTCTGTTTTTCGTCGTCACTGCACTTCTCAAATTCGACAAAGTCACTGATTTTGCTGGTATCTTCAGTTTAACCTTTTTTTCCTTCACTTGAAAAATTTTATTAGCAGTAATCTGTTGACAAACTATGTGGTGTTTTGTTCGTATAACTATGCAACAACCAATTGCGTATTCAAATTATTATTTAATTAATTCTTCCTCTTTGAAGGAAGTACAAACTTCGTTATACTTGCTATATTGACCCTGTTGCTCAAAGGTGCCTGGCATTTTCGACAGGTAACAAAACTTTCCATTTTCTTTCATTGTCTTTTTTTCATTTTGGGATCATTACCGAGTAAAATATAACTTTTTTAAAAAATAAAATAAAAAAATCCTCATCAATGATAAATTACTCTTTTCAGGTAGTCCTGACTTTCTTTGTTGTATTATGGGGTCTTCGCCTGGGGATTTTCCTCTTATTCAGGTATGAACATGATCGATATATCACTGCCGGTATAAAACTGAATGGTGTCTTGTTTGGTTTTCTTATGATTAAAATCTGAAAACTTTGGAGTCTGATAAAGTGGCGGCGGTAGGGCTTATAAGGTTATAACTTCTTGTAAAGTATGTCATTTATTTCATTCAAACTCCAAGGGATAACCCCCCTTGTACCAGCCATGTATCACATACCATTCGAACCGATCTCATTCCAAGTCCTTTTTCTTTTTATTCATTACCCTTACTTTACTTCGGTAGGTGACTTTTTGACCCTTATAACCTTTCATTAATAATTAATTATTAAATTGACCTTCATTATAAACTATTTCAAAAATTTAACCCCCTCAAAAAACATAACATCAATCTGCCCCTGTTTGACCGTTGACCACCAAGCCTACCCGGGTACACCCCTCCCTACCCGGGTATTTTTTGAAAATTTTTGCCTACCCGGATAGGGAGGAGTGTACCCGGGTATTGTTCTTGGAACTGGGAAATTGCTTGAATTATTTACCCGGGTAGGAAGTGGTGTACCCGGGTAAATCTTCATCTTCATTCTAAGTCATAAGTTTTTGCACACGCACATCTGGGTAAATTAGGTTTGCACCCTGCTGCTCTCGTTTCTTCGAAATTTTAATGGCAAACTCATCCTTTCCGGCCTTCTCAAATCCTGACAAAAGGGTAGTGTAGGTAAAAACATCAGGCTGGACCCCTTTCTCCAGCATTTGGGTTTTAAGCTCCAATGCTTCCCCCAACAAGCCACCTCTAGCATAAGCTGATATCAATGAATTGTAAGTTACACTGGTAGGGTAAAGCCCATTACTTTCCATCTCTTTAAGAACCTGCATAGCCTCCTTGGGGCGTCTGGACTTGCCAAAAACATCCAATAATGCAATATATGTAACCTTGTCAGGAGCGAATCCCGCTAACTTCATCTGGTCAAACAGGTGGACAACTTCTTCATACAAAGAACCGCGACGACAACAACTAATAAGTGTATTAATGAATGTACAAATTAATAAGATTTCTCGTTTAATTTAGCATGTAGTCCTCCTAGTTATCACTGGACATGGAACTTATTTCATGTGTGTGTGCAAAAACTTATGACTTAGAATGAAGATGAAGATGTGGAGATTTACCCGGGTACACTCCTCCCTACCCGGGTAAATAATCAAGCAATTTTTCAGTGCCAAGAACAATACCCAGGTACACCCCTCTCTACCCGGGTAGGCAAAAAATTTCAAAACATACCAGGGTAGGGAGGGGTGTATCCGGGTAGGCTTGGTGGTCAACGGTCAAACATGGGCAGATTGGTGTTATATTTTTTGAAGAGGTTAAATTTTTGAAATAGTTTACAATGAAGGTCAATTTGGTAATTAATTATTAATAAAGGGTTATAAAGGTCATAAAGCCTCGGTAGGTCCTGTATGTATGTTTCTGTCTTCAACTTTAGTGGAGTTGCTTCTCACCGATACACTCAGTTGCACATCCTCTTGTATCGAATATATTAGTTTATCTTTGCAATCTTTTCCTTTATGTCTTCTTTCTTTTTAATCAGATTTCTAATTCTATACAAAAAATATTTCCGTAGTACAAGTTTTATTATGGGAAATAAGAAAAGAATAAAGACCATGATAGGTGTTCTGGTCTAGCACATTGGGCCACTCAAAAGGTGTTGAGATATATAGTCTCACATTGGTTGTATGTCCAACTAATGTGGAGTTTATAAGCCTTGGGCACTCCCACCCTTTGAGCTAGCTTTTGGGGTGGTGTATCCCAAGGTTCTTTACATGGTATCAGAGCCTCGGTGTACCGGGTTCAATCCTCGCCGCCCCCCACTTTCTCTTGTGGCGTTTCTTAGCACAGGTAGGCTGGGCCTGTTGCATTGTCCACTCTTCAAGTCCAATGGGCTCTCGTGTAAGGGGGCGTGTTGAGATATATAGTCTCACATTGGTTGTATGTCCAACTAATGTGGAGTTTATAAGGCCTTGAGCACTCCCACCTTTTGAGCTAGTTTTTGGGGTGGTGTATCCCAAAGTTCTTTACAAAAGGCTCAATTTATCTCCTTTACTAAAGGACATATGTCCTCTATATACTTGATTTCCCCTCAATTTTCCCATGCATACGTGCCTTTCTCACGTGAGGGGTCACATTGTTGCATATCACAACGGGGTCCATCGGGTAAAATGGTTTTGGCACACCCTATCCATGCCGGGAGAATCTTCTTCCCACTATAAATGCCTCACTCCTCCATCGAAGAGGCATCTTCATAACCACACTCACTTTTATGCTGTCACTCTTCTACTTTGCAACTGGATATAGCCAAACTGTGCCCTTAGCACCTATCCCCTTGATTCTCAACCTTGCTTGAGATTTTAAGCAGTTGATCTTCAATTCGAGCTCTAGTACGCCATATTAGTGCCTCATCCAATCACTATTATATTGTCATATTTCACCCTTTGAAGGAAACAGCTTCTCCTCTTACTCACTCTCTAGTTCAATAGGATTATCATATTGAATTGTTGATGTTTATTCTTTTATATTGCCTCTCAATAGTATGCTTTTTATGTTGGATACTGTTATTGAGCATTTTCTAACATATTGCATTTCCTGTCCAATTTTTGTTCAATCAGAGTATCATAACAAGGCACCATAGCCTGTTAAGAAAATTATTTATTTAATTTTTTTCTGTTGAACATGTCAGTTCTTCCCAATTTTTCATGCTCATTATATATTTCCTTCAACATTAACATGCAATTTAATGTCAAGACTGCTAATTATCAGAGTGTTGTCTTTGTGAATGTCTTCTTGTTGATCTAATTTCCGAATATCCTCATCAGGATTTTGCAGTGGGGAGAGGATCGACGCTTTGATGAAATGCGTAGTAATTTGGGTAGATTGGCCATATTTTGGATATTTCAGGTTTCTTAGAATGTTCTCATTTTGCTTTTAGATTTAGCATACTGGTCTTGGTTTTTTTGGAAGTGTTCTCATTTGATGACTTATAGAGTTACTTTAATTTTTTTGCAGGCTGTCTGGGTGTGGACCGTGAGTTTACCTGTTACACTCGTTAATGCAAGCAACAGAAATCCTTTTCTGCAGGCTGTGGATGTAATAGGGTGGATTATGTGGTCTGTGGGTTTTATAATTGAAGGTACAGCAGATCAACAAAAGCTACGTTTCAAACAATCTTCCGAAAATAGAGGGAAGTGGTGCAATGTTGGACTCTGGAAATATTCTCGTCATCCTAACTATTTTGGTGAGGTTAGTGCTGTTATTGCTTTCAAGTGAAGATATTTTGGTTGGTGCAGCAGCAGCCGAAACATCCTTCATTCCAGGATTATCCTTTGTTTATGTAAAAGTTTAATATTGTGCCTTCTAGCTGATTTTGTTCTTATTGTGATTCAATTTGCTTTGTAGTTGATTGTGTTCTTGTCCTTGCTTAAACCAAGATTCATTTTAAATATTAATTTGCAATTTTTTGTTGTTGTTGTTGGTTTATATGATTTGGGATCAAGTGCTGCTTTGGTTGTCTTTACAAAATCTTACCCCAAAATTGCATTTAAGCTAATACTATCATTATGTTGGGGGGGGGGGAATATCAGAGAGATAAATAGGGTTTACTGTTTAGTATAAGAGGTGAGAGGAATAAATGTTGACACTCGGGCTAGTTGAGTAATCTCCTTTCTTTCGGGAGAAAAAAACTCTTGGAAGTAATCCTTTAAAAATTAACCAGAAACGAAAAAATAAAAATAAAAATGGGAATTTCAATGAATTCCCTTGTGCAGTTCTGAGGTATTTCAAAACCCGTTATACATAGAAACTATTTGGAAAATCACTTGCTACATTTATAGTAATTTCTGTCGAACTATGCATATGATGGTTGCAGAGAAATGCCAGAATAAGCTATCTATTTACATTGCTGCCTCTATTATAGGATAAAGTGATTCTTTTCCTCTAAGAGGGGTTTCAATGTTCTAATAATATTTCTTCTTTTATTGAAAACTAGTATGAACAATTAATGGAACTTCATGAATGCTTAACTCAGATATTGCTTTGGTGGGGAATTTTTGTGGCATCTACGCCTGTATTGAAGGGTGCTGAATGGCTGGTAATCATTGGTCCAATCTTTCTGACATTGTTGCTTCTTTTCATTAGTGGCATTCCACTGCTTGAGGTTTGCTTCTTACCTCTGATTTGCTCAAAATTTTGCTGCAATTTTTTGGCTTTCCTGATGATGAATTGCATAATGGACGCAGGAGTCAGCAGATAAGAAGTTTGGAAATGTGGATGGATATAGGATATACAAACGTAGAACCAGGTTAGTTTACCTCCATGTTATTATTTGCTTTCAGTGTATCATTAAGGAGAAACAACTAAGCCAAATCATTGTTTCAGCCCTCTGTTCCCTTTGCCACCATCAGTCTATGGAATCTTACCCTCGTGGTTCAAAACAACTTTTCTCTTTGAATTTCCGCTCTACAGTCGTAATCTTCCTCAAGAAGAACTAATCTGGTGAGAAGCGATTTCAATTCCACTTACATAACATTTTTTTGGTTTGAAATTTACTTTGGATTTCATGAACACGGGTATTTTGTATTTATCTGATTCTGAATTAATATTCAACATTGTGGTAATGGCTTATCAAGTAACATTTATTGTAAAGAAGGAAAAGTAACTTTTGAGATTCGCACCTTGGATTTGATTCATGACTGTTCTATGGATTAGAATATCGTAAGCCCTGGATTATATTGGAAGCATAGATCAACTCATTAAGAACAAGATAACCATGTTTTAAGCTTGTTGGTTATTGCATCCAAATGTCTCGGACCAGCAACCTGGATACGGAAGCTGACCATGCATATTTTGTAAAATCTGGTAGTTAATTTACCACAATTTTATGTTGAGAGCCTTTCAATCATGTCACTTACTTCTGCTCCAACGTGATTATCTGAGCCAAACACAACAGGAATAAAAGAGGAAAAGACAATCTTAAAAAGGTCATCTAGTCTTTGTGCTTGGTACTTTCCTATTTTTGTTTTCTTGCGTTTAAATTATAAACTAGATTCAGAGCCTTGCATGTGTATATTGTCAAGTGTCTGACTATTATAATATGGAATTGATTATGACGGTCAGATTTTATTGGCTCTGAAAGATCTGGAAATGCTTTAAAATTCCTTGTTGCATCTATTAATTGTAGGTGTCAATAAATGGTATTAAATTCTTTTCTGTCTGTGCAAGGTGTAGAACAAGCAGGGGGAAAAGCAGTGATGCCCTGAAAATTGGCTAGCACTTGATTCTTTGAACTTGTTTGATTCCTTTCTCAGTATAATTTATAATGGTACTTCACACTGAAGTTGCAGCTGCCATTGTCGCGTACCATGGTTAGCGATGTTGTTAGGGGTTCGTTCCGGGTGCCTTGTAATGCTGTTGCAGCTTTTCTTTTACTTTTTATCCATTTGGTTGTTCTCTTATTAATATACACATACGATATGTTGTAAGTACTATGGTTTGTGCAGGTAACTGATGGAGCACCATGTCTGTTTCTCATATTATTTCTTCTATTGCAATTATCAATTTAGACAGGCAGCATGCCAGCATCAGCATATATTGAAAACTAATGTTTTGCAGATGTTAGTTTTGTATTTTTTTTCTTTTGAAATCCCTCTTCGAATACAATATAGTTATAAATTAACTGAATGCTTCTGTCTATCATGCATGTGTTAAGAAAACCACCATCTTTCATTGGGCATCTGATTACTTTTGGCTAACAATGAATTTCTTGATGGTTGTTTAGGATTAGAGAGACATTGTTGTTAGTTTTATTTCTATCTCGCATTCAAAATTCAATTTTATTCCTTTCAAATCGTGCAAAGTTACTTGTCAAGTAATACTTCTCCATGTGCGCGTTTGTCTTAAAATCTTGAGAAAACCCTCAGAGGACGAGTTAGACCTAAATGTCATAATCAAGCAGTGTCATAAAATAAGAGATTCCACTGCATTACACAAATGAATGAATATATTTATCAGTAATTGTATATACCAAAAGAAATAGATTCTTTCTTCTTTACAAGTTCAATAAATAATAATCATGAAACTGCATGCGACATCTTTGATTATTAGTGCTAGGGTCACAACAGCGAACTCACAGCCAAGCCTCTCCAAGCCACTGACTAGAGGGCTCATTTTTTTTATTACATCTGCTGCTACACCGTCCATACAAAATACTTTTGATACTTCAACTCAGGTCCTCACGAACACTTCTCATCATTTGACAAGCATTCAAAATTCAAACCCAAATCACCCATTTTTCTATACACATAGCAGGGCATTGCTCCTCTCTGATGGAATAACTCATTCTCGGGTGCAATTTCACATTGCCAAATAGATGTAATTCATCGAAATAAAAGGCATGCAGTCCTATATTTTCCTTCATAATTATTATATTTTTCTGGTCATGATGTGGTACCGTACAACATTCCTACCACTTGTCAATGTAACGAAGACCTCCTAAAACCTGAGGTAAATGACACAAGTAACGAGACATCACAACACAATCATACTCCTCCAGTGTTATTAATGTTCTCCAATGAGATCACGGCACCAGATCTACCCTCATTTGATGGGCCAGAATGTGATATTAGAATATAAATCACCCATAAATGAAGGCAAACAAGGTAAATCAAAGCCCATAATTTTGCCGTTGAGTTCCTTTTCAAAAAAACAGCACCGGCCACAAAAATATAATCTAATTGGTGAAGTAATGATCCCAGCTGCCTCTTGCCAGAACGAATTCTGGCTTTTAACATAGGCTTAAACTTTGAATTAGAAAGCTCCCATAATCCTGATTCTAAGTCACTTGATGAAGAAGCAGGATTCATATCTGTTGCACCTGATGCTGACGTGTTCTCATCCAACAACCTTGACACTGCCTGCCGAGTTGATTAAGAAAATTGAAAATCAAGTATATCATGATTTCAAGAATTAGTATCATGTCCTCAGTAGAAAGCATACCTCGATTCTGAATGTAAGACTTGCCTTCTCAGAGGAGAGCGACTCAACCTGTTAACACAATAAATTGTTTGAAACAAGCCAACTAGTACGTTCCTAATTCTGTATTTGAATGAATTCTCTTAAAAAATTTTGTTTGCATTTTTGAATTTTCAAAATCAGATGCGTTTAGTTTTGGTGGTCATTCTGGTTTGATTGCACAAGAAGTTAGGGAATTTAGTACAAACTGCTAATGTTTTCAGTCACCAGTTGAACTGATCAGACTGGCTGGTCCAGTCTGATTTTAAAACAGTGAGTCATGATGAGCATTTGCCAAAATATTACCGCCAACTGGATATATGAAAAACAGACCTTGGCTTGTTTCTGTATCAAATGGTCAGTCATTTGATGAAGCCTTCGCTTGAGCTCAACTTCAACTTCTGTTGGTTCTTCTATCTCCTTCCTTGTCATTTCAATGTCAGCTTCCAGATTCCTTGCCTATAATGTACCAGTATATTAAATAATTTGACAAAAAAAAGGAAGCCATATTAACTAGACAGGCTCAATGCCAAAACTTAATGGGTGGAGTTAAATATGTACTAAAGCGGGTAGAAAAAAAAATATTGATTTAATTTAATTACAATAACATGACGTTTCATTTTAAAATTCCAAATTTGAATGAAAACTGACTTAAAATTTTGCAATATATTTAAAAATTAGAATTCAAGTGTCTCCTTTGTAATTGATTTAAATATGAAAATTTCTGCTCACTTTCAATTGTAGTTAAGCGAAACATTTCAGATTTTAAGAAAGTAAATATTGGACACTAAATGGGGAAAATAGTATATAGATAACAGGACAAAATAGTTGGGTAAATTTTAAAAGCAAGAAAAAGGATGCTCAACATGCAAAAATTACAAGGGAATACAACATAATGGAGAAACTGGAATATACAAGTATTATTAATTCGTAAAGCTTACTTTTTCCTGTAGTTGTGCAACTTTATCATTAATTAAAGAACGCTCTGCCTCAAGAATTTCTCGTTCAAACTCAACTCCTTTTGAAGCTAGCTACAACATCAGCATAGATAAACAGATGTCAAGAATATCCTACTAAAAGACAGTGACCATAGAATAGAAGTTTAAAAAGGAAATATAGGATCTAACAAAAAGAAGATACCACAGAGACTCCCTCTTAAGCTCCCCCCACTCAAGAAAAAGTAGACAAAAGAAACCAAAATATTTACGGATCAGTTTCAGCAAATAATAGTATAACTTACTTGATTTTGTGAAGCTCCCGTTTGATGAGGATTCTTCAAGCTCCTTCTGAGTTCTACAAAAGGTAAAAGGATCAACTTATTAACAGACTACATATTTCAACATAATCCTGACTACTCCAGCACCCTAAATAACCAATTTGCAACAATACCAAAGTTATCAAATGCGGATTGTGGCATGTCGCGGTCAACCCCGAAAAATGCTATAGCGTTATAGCGGGTTGCGAAAATAGTGCAATAGATATATGACAGAAATAATGACAAAAAGAAACATTTTTTAAAGGCAGAGATAGCAGAAGTGACAGAGAGAGACACAGATAGACTAAAAAACCCTTAAAAAATTTCTGTTACACATTTAAATTTAGGACAAAATTGACATTTTGCCTTATGACAGCAATATGGCCTCAATTTGCGATTGCAATGGCCGCTGTTGCGTTCCGATGCGGTGGGGAGCGGTTTCTTGCGGTGAGACACAACAACACCCATACGGCGCAGCTCGCGGCGCTATTGCGGCGCAATTAACTACCATGAACAATACATAATCTAATTTTCCTGATGAAAGATAAGCATAGCTATCATTGGCCAGCATCAGCAGAAAGAAAGACGGTACTAATACATATTTTTGATTGAAGATATTCTTGGGCAAGACAAGGGGGCATCCTAGTTGATATCGTTCCTTAAATCCATATAGCAGCCTAGTATAACTTTGTTTCAAACCTAAAGGGTCTTTTTTGATCAACATACTAACCATCTACTCTGTCCAAAACATTGAATTCCTTAAACTCATGAATATTCACCAATCTATTAGATCATTGAATATACCCAAAGTAATCATTATGTATATCTTGTTCATTAAGCTTGAGAAATTATCCATAGTTATAGGCCTATACTAATCTTTTGCCATTTTTATTAAAAATTCAGACTAATCTTTAATGTTATAATATATGTCCAAGCTAAAACGAGGGAGGTATAAACCTAGGTAGGTAATGAGTCCCATGAAAAGGCACTGTTATCTTTAGGAATGAAATAATATCTGACAATGAGTCAATGACTTTGAAAAAGGGCAGTACCTTCTTGAACCAATTCTTTTGATACAAGCTGCTGTCTGAGATCTGCTACTTGTTTAACCTGGTCCAAAAACGTATTATAGTTAAGACACAATAATTTAGCATTGTTACCCAGATATGTGGATGGCCCAAGGATCAATAAAGCATAGGAAATAGAGCAAAGCAAGCTGTTTGGTTAATTCAATTCCAGTACAAGGATCTCATTCTAATCCTTCAATAGGCTACATTTACAATCAAAACAACATATTTAGGGAGTTGATTGATCAATTCAGTTTAGTTTTTTAATTTTCAGATGCAAGAGTATTTTAGTATTTTTTCTAGACACTGTCAGAGTCAGTAACAGAGGTAAGGTCTTAAGATACTTGGCCCTTATCAGCTTTAATTACAATGTCAGTTTGATCATATTAATCATCTTATTAATTAACTTTTGGGAAATCATAAATCCTCAACAAATTAGGACTAAAGTCCAAAACCTTGAGTACTGGCAAGTTTTTTTATTCAATAATTTAAGAAATTTGTCAATAGATACTGGCTACAAAGCTTATATTATGCGGAGCATGTGAAGTGGAGGGAAGTCATCTAAGAACCTATACATACCTCTACTTCAAGGTTCCACTGCACAGCTGCGAGGGATCTTGCAAGATCAGCATTAGCAGTCTGCAACCAGTCCAGACATTCATCAAAACAAGCTTATCTAGGTATTTGTGGAACCTAAACATCATGATAAATTATTTACTGAAAGAGGTAGTAAGTTATACATCATACAACACTACTATTTGGTTTAAGAAAGTTAAATAAACATACCTCCAGTTTAGCTAAACGTGTAAGAACTTCCATTCTAGTATTATTATGTTTCTGCTTTTCTAGCTCAACAGCGTCCATTGTTTCCATCGTAGTGCTCTGAAGCTCTGAAGCCTGAAGGCAGGAACAAAGAGGATTAGATAAATAACCAACAGATTGAAAAAATTAAGTGCCACCAAAACAGTTGTCTAGACAACAATTAACTTTGAAGCAATTTCAGCTCATTAGGAGAGTTTCATATATTATGGAAACTTGAAAAGACAGCCAATTTCTCCCACCAAATCACCAAGAACGTCAAGCAGGAAAAAACATTCAAGAAATTTGTCCAAGATTATCCATATCCTACAGTAGACATCATGTTGAGCATAACCAGTACAACACATTAAAAAAGCAAAGTAGCAAACATAAAGATCAGTTTTAAGTACTGTCCTAACATTACCTCTTGTGCTTGTTGTTTAGCTCGCTCCTCAAGTATTTTCTCTAGACTTTGCTTCTCCCCCTCTAATTTGGCCACCATATTCTCCCGTTCCTTGATAGCATTTCTTGCTTTAGCCGCTGCTTCCTCAGCCAGAATCTTTTCCCTCATTTTTCTCCTTTCCTCCCTCTCATGTTCACTTTCAGAATCGGATGTTGAACCAGAATCTGTATCTGAATCAGAGCTTCGATCACTTTCCATTGAAGAAGCCCGTTTCAAATCATCAGGTGTTGAATTTCCAGAGACTGAATTAAGCCCATGCCTCCCTTTTATTGCACTTCTCAATTGACCACGAACAACATCCACTGCAATCTTAGCTTCGTGCACCTTATCGACCCCCGTTACTGGTATTGTTTCTGCAGCCAAATTTTTGTTGTCTTCCTGCAAAGATTCTGGTGGAGAAAAGTCCCTATTATAAGTTAAACGGACATCATTTTCTTCATTTGCCTTATCATTTGCCTCAACCACAAGCTTCTCAGAACAGTCCTTACTAGCATACTCCTGTCCTCCCATCCACTTACCATCGGTCTCCGATTCTACATTTGAATGCCTCTCCGTCGAGCCAGAAGAGGCAGAGTCCTTCCCATCATCACTAGTTTTTCGACTCAATTTAACTTCTTTGACAGAGTCTAACTTCTGCAAGGACCTTGAACCACTGTTACCACTTTTTGAATTCCTCTTAACATCCGATACCAATAACCCTGAAGACAAACTCTTCTGCTTCCTATTATTATTGCTCAAACCACGAGCTGCACGTGACCCGTTACTATGATTCCCCCCGGAACTAGATGCTATAGAGGGACTAGGTGAACTAAGGAGTTCAGTCCAATCAGCATCTGTGAGGGTAGGGCTAGATTTGGGAGAGAGTTTGGGTGCAGTTGATGTTGTTTTAAGCACGCTAAAATTGGAATCACTGCGTAATTTTCCATGATAGTCATTGTTCTCCGGAGGTTTCTTCTTCAATTGATCCTTCAGAGACACACCGCTCCCTGATTTGGCAGGAGCATCGATGCTCGGTTCCTCGGATCGAAGCCTCTCGTTCTTGCGAAGAGATTCAGCCGCTTGCTGATCGATCTGAAGCGACCGTTACGCAATAATATGACATCCATAAAAAAAATAAAGAGAATTAAAACATTGTAATGATGCTATAAGTTAAAATTAAAGAAGAAAATTAATGATTAGGGATCAAGAAAAATCAATAATTAATTGAACAGTGGAAAAAGAAAATGCGAAGAAGCATTGTTATATATGGACTTGCCTGGTGGAGAATGTTCTCGGCGGCTTTGAGTTTGGAGGAGATCCAATTCGCCATGGTCTCAGCGATTGAGATGTGAGGAAAAAGAAGTCACAGAGCCACAATGGGCGCGTGTTTATCGAAACGCAGCGTTTTAAGGAGTTTATGCTCGTGCAGAAGAGGAGGTAGAAGAAGACGATAATTTTCTGAGAGACTAATGGATGAAGAAGAAGAAGAAGAAGAAGATGAAAGCTGTTAGGAAGATGAATGAGAGTGAAAGGTAGACTGACATACGGGTCATGAAACATGTTTTCTTGGGCCTAATAATTTTGAGTGAATCACACTGCTTCAATTGGGTCCCACTGAGCGTTACGTTGATTGTGTCTCGACAATCCCCAACCAACTAACGGGCTTAAACATGAGCCCATGGACTTGTTACTACATCCATGACAAAATTAGTGTCATTCACTGTTTATTTGGACAATTTTGCGTCTCTCTTGTACATTCTTTAAAGAACCAAATACCGAAAAATGTATGATTTTGGCTATTTCAAGTCTAATCGAATCTTATTATGCTTATATGGGAATATGTTATAATGTTATGATTTTGGTTTTAATGGCTCTACGGAATGTTGAGCTTTTTCACTCATAATAGGTACTTATATATCTTTTATCCCGAAAAGAAAATAGCACTCATATTGCCATTTTTTATTTTTTTTGGATACATAATACTTGCCATTCTTATCAACAGAATCAGTCCGGTTGACTATTACTATAAGCTCACATTAATATATCTAAGCCAAGTAACAATAAACTTTAAAAACTCGGCAAGTTAAAAATTGAATAATGAACAGACTCAAGTTGGAATCTTAGAATAGAGAATGATTTTAGGAGAGTCACATTTATAATAGGTCTGATGTTACTTGTATGGAATTGGTTGAATAATTACTAAATCGGTGAATATATCAAAACTACAAAGAAAATTTTCAAAGATAAATAAAAGAAAAAGAAAAGCTTCTGAGTTTTTCAAGAACTTATTGGCCATCTTAATTCTACGGACTCTCTTTTTCCTCTTGCTCTTCATTTCCATTCTTTAATAGGTTTGAACTTGGCATGTTCGACCATTGAAGGGTTGTTCTCTTTTAGTGACTTCTTAAGCTGCTGCTTCTTCTTTTTCTTTTTCCAACAGATGCTAGACAGAGTAACTGGAGCAGAACTCTCCTCTGCCTTTACCTTCATGACGTCATCATGGTCATGGTAAAAGAGTAGTTTTAAAAAAAAAATCAAAGAATGTGCCTTTCTCCTAAGACCGAAAATAAATAATAATAATAATAATAATATTGTATTAATATTGATATTAATCAAATTGCACTATCTTTATATATAGTAAGTAATTTATTTATTTTTGGTTACCAAAAAAAAGTAATTTTTTTAAATAATTGAAATCATTCGCAATGAGATATTATTATTAGGTCATATTAATAAAATTTCCATTTATGAGACATCTAGACATCACTTGAAATAAAAGGGTATTTGAAATATTATTGAATCGTATTTGAATCTGTACATAGGGGTCTCTATTTATAGAGACTTCTTGACCTAATTTTGACCTAATAGGCTTGGCCCAATATAGAAGTAACGGACTAAATAAATACAAATAAATGACTACATAATTACTAATAAATGACTACATAATTACTATTTACAACACTCCCCCTCAAGCTGAGGAATAGATATTTATCATTCCCAGCTTGCTAGCAAGTTCTTGAAATCTATCCGAAGGAAGCCCCTTTGTCAATAGATCAGCTAATTGACACCCAGTGGGAATGTATGGAGTGGTAATCAACCCGCTATCAAGTTTCTCTTTGATGAAATGGCGGTCGACCTCAATATGTTTAGTCTGATCATGTTGAACTGGATTATGAGCTATACAAATAGCGGACTTATTATCACATAGCAGCTTCATAGGTCCCTCACATTTTATTTTTAGATCATCAAGTACAATTTTCAGCCACAGTAACTCACAAATGCCTTGAGCCATAGCTCGAAATTCAGCTTCTGCACTTGATCTCGCGACCACATCTTGTTTCTTACTTCTCCATGTCACCAAGTTACCACAAAGAAACATGCAATAACCAGTGGTAGAACGACGGTCAGTCACGGATCCAGCATAATCAGCATCTGTGTAGACTTCTAAAGATAGATTGCCATCACGTCGGAATAACAACCATTTACCATGAGTACCTTTCAGATACTGAAGAATTCTCTCTACTGCCTGCATATGTTTCTCCTTTGGATCGTGCATAAACTGACTGACAACACTAACAGCATAAGCTAAGTCTGGTCTAGTATGGGCCAAATATATCAATTTCCCAACTAGCCGTTGATATTGTCCTTTATCAACTGGAGGACTCTCCTCTTCATAGCCCATCTTGTGATTCTGCTCAATAGGAGTATTAGAGGGTTTACACCCGAGCTTTCCTGCTTCTTTGAGAAGATCAAGAACATATTTCCTCTGGCTGATAAAGATTCCTTTGCTCGAATGAGCTACTTCTATCCCTAGGAAATATCTCAGTTTCCCAAGGTCTTTGACTTCAAACTCAGAGGCAAGCCGTGTTTGCAGAATCTGTCTCTCCACAAAATCATCACCTGTGATAATAATATCATCAACATATACAAGGAGCACAGTAAGCTTCCCATTTTGGGAGTGCTTGAAAAAAAGAGTGTGATCTCCTTGACTTTGTTTATATCCTAAGGTCATCATAACCTTAGTAAACTTTCCAAACCAGGCACGAGGTGACTGCTTCAATCCATACAAGGCCTTTTTTAATTTACAAACTTTATTTTCTCCCTTCACAGAATCAAAACCAGGCGGAATTTCCATGTAGACTTCTTCTTCTAACTCACCATTGAGGAAAGCATTCTTCACATCAAATTGGTTTATATCCCAATTATAATGGGCGGCAAGGGATAACAAAACTCTCACTGTATTCACCTTTGCAACTGGAGCAAATGTTTCTTCATAATCAATGCCATAGGTTTGAGAGTAACCTTTGGCAACTAATCGAGTTTTGTATCTCTCAAGAGTTCCATCAGAATTATATTTTAGGGCATAAACCCATCTGCACCCTACTGCTTTCTTTCCAGTAGGTCTATCAATAACCTCTCATGTTTTATTTTTCTCCAATGCATTCATCTCCTCTTGCATGGCTTGAGCCCAATTCCTATCTTTCAAGGCTCATGTACTGATTTTGGGATTGCAATAGAGTCTAGTGCTAAAACAAAGCTTTTGTGCTGCACAGAAAGATTAGCAGAGGAAACAAACTGGGAGATAGGGTATTGAGTACAAGAGGGACATGAGGGACAAGATTTCTTGGGACAAGCTCTTTTTTCTTTTCTAAGAGCAATGGGTAAATCATCAAAATCAGTAGTAATGGGTAAGTCATCAGAAGTATTAACATCATGATCAGAAATATGAGATTCAGGACTTACCAGTGGTTAAGACAATTGAGGTTGCTGCTGAGACAATGTGGGTTGTTTCCTTCTTTCAGGTGGCATAATCTTTCGTATCTCTGGTGTACTTGATGTATCAATCACAGGAGAATCAGTCACAGGAGGATTACTCACAAGAGGATCAGACACAGGAGGAACAGACAAAGGAGAAACAGACACAGGAGGAACAGGACCAGGTGGAGGATACACTGACATAGGTAAAGGAGTAGACACTGATGATTCAAACTCAAAGAAGGGAGGTGATGATATTTCTGGTGAAGGATTCTCCCCCTGGAGATGAGGACCTTGGAAAAAGGACTCAGATTCCTGAAATGTAACATCCATAGAAACAAAAAATTTCCTACTACTAGGGTGATAGCACTTGTAGCCCTTCTTATCAGGAACATAACCAAGAAAAACACATTTAATAGCCCTAGGGTCCAACTTACTGCGATGATGTTTATGAACATGAACAAAAGCAACACACCCAAACACTCGTGGAGGAAGACTCATCATAGTTGGAATAGAAGGGAAAAAAGAAGTCATAGAGTGAATAAGACTTACATGGTCAAGTACCCGAGTGGGTAAACGGTTGATCAAGAATGCTGCAGTAAGAATAGCATCTCCCCAATAGTATTTGGGTACATGTGTCTGAAACATTAATGCATGAGCCACTTCAAGAAGGTGACGATTTTTTCTTTCAGCAACCCCATTCTGTTGGGGGTGTCAACACAAGTAAGTTCATAAATCATACCATTATTTCTTATAAATTGGAAAAAGCTATGATTAACATATTCAGTACCATTATCTGTTCTTAGTCTCTTGAGTTTTTTACCAAACAGGGTCTCAATCATTTTATAAAATTGAAAGAAAAGTTGTGGTACCTCAGACTTTTCACGCATTAAGTACACCCAAGTTACACGAGTGCAATCATCAATAAAAGAAACAAACCATCTATTTCCAGAACCATGAGGGACTTTAGAGGGACCCCAAACATCAGAACGAATAAGATCAAAAGGTTCAACACTCTTAGTAATACTAGAAGGAAAAGACACACAATGATGCTTAGCAAATTCACAAACATCACAATGAAAAGACTCAACAGATTTAGACAAAAACAATGACGGAAATAAAAATTTGAGTAAACTAAATGGAGGATGACCTAAGCGCTTATGATGAAGCCAAATCAAAGAATCAGCAGTTGATTGACCATGAGACATCAAGATGTGATTTGTTACTTTATTTGCAGGAGATTGTGACACCAGATAGTACAGCCCACCTTGCTCTTTAGCACTACCAATCATCTTCCTCGTGGCGAGATCCTGAAAAACACAATGGGTAGGATAGAAGGTTACAGTACAATTCAAATCTTTTGTAATTTTATGAATAGAAAGAAGATTCGTGGAGAGTTTAGGAACATGAAGAACATCCTTAAGATGTAAGGACTGCTGTAAGTTTATGTCACCAGATCCCGCAACTGATGTATGAGAGCCATCAACTACGGCTATTGTATGAGTTCCAATGGTAGGATGATAAGAGGTAAATGAGTCAGCACAACAAGCCATATGATCAGTAGCACCAGAATCAACAACCCAAGAATGTTTAAAATCATTACATGAAGAAAGGAAAGAATAAGTTTTGGAGCTCATACCAGTCATAGTCAAAGCACTAGTATCATATGGCTTACTCATAGAATCAAGAATGGTTCGGAGCCGTTCCAACTCATATGGACGAAATGCAGGTTGGGTCTTATTAGGTGTATGAGTTATTTCAGAGGAAGTAAAATGCGCTTGACCACGCAACTTTGCCATCTTTTCTAAGACAGATTGCTTTCCATAAAGGCGAAAGCATAAATCCTTGATATGACCTGTTCTTTTACAATAAGAACACCATCGATCATCTCTCTTAGGTCTAGAAGAGGTACCATCATAAAATTTTGAAAAAGAACTCCTTTGAGAAGAGGCCATACTGCACAGAAAATGGTTAAAGAAAAGCTCCAAGAAGCCAAAAAATCACAAATAAATACCAAACGATGTCCGATCAAAGAGAGGAGCACAGATCCAGAAAGAGGATGAAGGGAAGATCAAGATCGCGGTGGTCCGATCCGGAAAAATGATCTCACGCGCCGGTGAGATTGGCTGCGCGTGGGCTTCACTCGCGGTTGAAGGGGCGGCGCGTGTGGGCGCGTGCGGTGGCCGTCCGGTCTGAAATTTCTGGAGCAACGTCGTCCGGTGAGCGCGATTCTTTCTGGGTCTGTTCGGAGTTGAAAAACCACCGGGAAAGGGTCCAATTGTGATGAACAGATGCTGTCTTGTGATGAAGAATAATGGAGACGATGAACAGTAACAGAGATCCAGTATAACAGAGATCTTCTCGGTCCAAGAGGTCCCCGGAAAAAAAAAAAATCTGGTGGCGGCTGATGGCAGCGAGAGACAAAAAGAATAAAAGGTTCTTGTTCTAAAGACAATAGGCGTGGAAGCAGAGCCCTCAGGATCGAGAGCTCTGATACCAACTTGAAATAAAAGGGTATTTGAAATATTATTGAATCGTATTTGAATCTGTACATAGGGGTCTCTATTTATAGAGACTTCTTGACCTAATTTTGACCTAATGGGCTTGGCCCAATATACAAGTAACAGACTAAATAAATACAAATAAATGACTACATAATTATTAATAAATGACTACATAATTACTAATAAATGACTACATAATTACTAATAAATGACTACATAATTACTATTTACAACAACATCCGTAACAATCCATTTTATAATTCAATTATTTATCGTATGAGAAAATAAAATAATATCATACAAAATTGGAAATTGTACTATATAATATGAAATAACGTAAAAATGAATTAATTATTCAAAATATGAGAAGGATCATTTGACACTAAATTTTAACTGTTGATTTCCGTTAATCTAATAGTTGTAATTTATTGAGTCACTTTTATTAATTATTTATTAATTCTCACTAAATTATAATCATTAAATCAACGAAAATCAATGGTTAAAATTTGATGTCAAATTTTTTAATTTAACACTGGTATCAAAAGATCTTTTATTTCACCACCTTTGAATTTGTTGTTTCCCGTCACATTACAAATTTTTCCAAATTTGAAAAAAAGATATATCGTGTAACATCTCGTGTGCACCTAGTGTATTATCATCAATTATGATATTAAACGAAGCTATATTATTTAGGGGTGTTCATCAACCGATCCAAACCGATTCAGACCGCGAAAACCGAACCGAAAAATCGATAACCGAAAACCGAAAACCGAAAAATCGAAAACCGAAAGAAAACCGCAAATTTTAATTGGATTGGATCGGTTTTCGGATGGGTTGATGAAAACCGATCCAATCCAAACCGATCCAATATATTAATTATCCTCTACTTACTTGTCTTTTCTCCAATCATAGTCCAAAAATTTCTAAACTCAAGACCCATTAACTCATCAACTAAACCCAAAAAAAAACTTAGTCATCTCTCATCAACTATAGTACTGTTTACTGATATTTTTGTATTTCAAATTTTTTTTTTTACAAAGTCAATATATACAAAAGATGTTATTTGCACAATAATCACGAAACTAATTTTAGGATATTCAAAAAACCGAAAACCGATCCAATCCAAACCGAAAAAAATTAGATTGGATCGGATCGGATTTGAAAAAAAATCTAAACCGAATGGATGATTACATGATCAAACCGAAGGGATTGGATCGGATGAGTTTTACTTCCAAAACCGATCCAATCCAGACCGCGAACACCCCTAATATTATTTATCAGTTATTCAAACTAAAGTCGTGAATAATATTTTTCTTTACTTATCAAGGTATTAGGCTCAATTGATGTTGCAGTGTAATTCACGCGTCCTTTTAATTGATTTATATTCAAGATAAGCTTTTTATTTATGCAAAGTACCAAACTATCATCACTAATTATATTATGTAAATGAGATGACTTCACCATTAACTCTAATATTTTACTATATTGAAGTAGACTTCTCGGGCTTTCTGAAAAGGTAAACATTAATCATTCGGTTAAGTATAGCTCGAGTTACGCAACTCACAAGTTCTTCGCTCCAAATCGTATTTCTGAAAATAAAGCATCAACTTCAAAATGGAACAAGGTTAAATATACGTGTTATAAATTGAGCATTCTATCATGCCTTTGTAATCAAAATATACCAATCATAGCATCTAAAAGCGATCCATCCTTAAACTAGCCTCTTGAGGAAGGTCTCATCTGCACCACTCGGTGTACCTGAAATGTAATCCTCACACGAGGTGAGATACAATCTCAGTAAACTCAAGGTCCTTGGAGACTTTCTCCAACCCTTGAGCTCACTTCCATGATATACAGGCATTAACACGGCATTATTTCACACATCGAAAGAATACATACAAGGGATTCACATCTCTCACTGGGCACTTCAGAGAGAATACACACAATAGATTCATATCTCTCATATGGCACTTCCAAGAGAATGCACACAAGAGATTCACATCTCTCATATGGCACTTCCAAGAGAATACACACAAGAGATTCACATCTCTCATATGGCACTTCCAAGAGAATACACACAAGAGATTCACATCTCTTAAGTTTTACCCACTTAGTGTTGTTCCACATGACTTTGGCACTAAGGGAAGTCCATATTTCACATCCACATGGCCAAGGATCAATCTAATCATATAGTTGCACATAGCTTATCCACATTTCCATAATGCAAACAATAACACCTAGTCTTAATACCAATGCACATCATCTCATACAAATCATTACTCCTCATGGAGTATGGAGGAACAACAAAGGGGGAAAAAATCCAAAGTCCAAGAGTTTTCCTTGCCAAGGCTTGACCCTCTAGCTTCTCTTGTCACAATCCTCACAATAATTAAACCACTATGGAACTCTACTCCAAATTGAGCCCAATGCTGGGTTCAAATGCAAACACCAAGGGATCCAACACTCCCAAACAAAATCACAAAGTTCATTCATCAATTTCATCTTTTCTATACGTGAAATTCGGAATCCCTAAAACCCAACTCAAACCCTAACCCCTCAATTCATGATAACTCTCAAAACCCATGAAAATCAAAGCCTTTCTCACCTTATAAGCCTCGCAACACCAAAAAGCGATGATTCCAAAGCTCCAATTGCAAGAAAATCACCTCCACATTTTCTCCCCATAAGATGCACGATAATGGATTTCTTGAACAAGGAATAGTTACTCCATTTCTTGGTTCCTAGTTTTTAATGGTGGAGAAGCTTCGATCTCTAAGGTTGGGTCAAATATTGGTGGAGATTTCAAGCAAAGAGGAAGAAAACAACAATTATGGTTGAGAAAGAGAGGGAATGCGATGGTGGGTAGAGAGAAAGAGAGTATGAGATTGTGAATTGAGGAGAGAGAAATTGATATTTGCTTTTAGAAAATATCTAGAGTGGGTTTTTACCCGTTTACCCCTTAATTCTCTCTCGTATTACCTCATTCCACTCCAACCATCTAGTTGGGAGAGCGCACTTTTGGTACTACGATCGTATCGAACTGGGTGCGACTTTTGTAATTTACACTATGTACTACTACCAGTAGTACATAGTGTAAATTACAAAAGTCATTTTTTTCTTTTTCCAGTATAAAGATAGCTGACGTGGTGCGCTATTATTGGCCAGTCGCACCTACATCGGTTGTATTCTAGATTTTTCGCTAGTTGGGGTTATTGGTTTGGTTGGTCCATTGAGACACATGTCCTTTATTTAATTTATTCTGGATTTCACCCACTTGCATAGATTATGCATTTAGTCTAACATTATCATTAATTACACTTTTACCCTGAAAATTGATTAATTTCATAATTATGTTATCGACCTAATTTAACCTCTAATTCTACATTAGTTCTATAATTAAAGCAATTTAATTATTAGGGTTATTATTATTAGAGTTATTACATACGATACATTTTATGTACCAAAAATATTCTAGGGATATCCTCCATTAAAATAAATTTTGTTCTATCAAAAAGAATTATAAAGTCAATTTAAAAATTTGCAACTTTTGGATTTATATTGCACGTCGTGCAATCGTATTTGCAATTACAGACGATCCGTTTTCACGAATTGGTTCATTCACTTCTACAATTATTGAAGAGTTTTCGTTCGCATTGTCCTTGTACAATTATTGCCCATTTGCAATTGAAGAGACCCGTGTAATTGAAGGTCAGCAAAGCAATAACGCCAAGTTTGATTTCCATATTCTCCTCCATTCTTAAGTGGTGTGTTATTGATTTTTCTGAAAACACCTTTTCTTCTGAATTAGTATCATAGTTTATCATGGGCTAGCAGACATTATAAAAATGCGTATTATTTTGAAAATAATTTAAAGACCTAAAAAACAATATAGTAAACCTGTCTAATTAAAAAAAAAATATTGATGTATTGCTTTCTTTACCTTTAGTTTACTACAAAAATAGAATGCATTCAATTATTTTAAAGAAACCTTATCCTTTACATATAGTTAAAGTTCATACATTCCAACCAAATGGTGGTAGCTCAGTTGACGCATGGGAGCTGAGCAGGTAGGGGTGAGAGTATGTGTTCAAACCTCTCCAGTATCACATTTGGGAGGAGTTTAAAGCCTTAATCCTGGACCCGCCCCGAATCGGACTAGTCGCGAAGCGATGAACCGATGGAATATTTCCAAAAAAAGTTCATACATTCTGGACAACATGAAATTTTGCGGAAGATTTTTTTTTTTTTTGGAGAAAGAGGTTTGTTAAAAAATTGTAATTTCTTTTACATAGAAATATTGCTTCAAAAGATATAATAAAATGGGAAGACAAGAAAGAAGCAAAATACATAGTATGATGTCTTAATCTAATTTTTAATTCGCTGAATTGATTTTAGAACAAGTGACAATTTAATGTTCTCTGCGGATGGATTTGATTCCAGGCACTCTAATTTTTCTTTTCTGAAAAATACATACAATTAGGGTGTGCATGACAACCTTCCCAAAATCAATTCTTTTTTAATTTTTGTTCCCGGGAACAGAAATGGATAGAAAACTCGTTTGGTAAAATCGGTTTATTTTTTTTGTTCTCGGGATGAACCGGTTTAATTTTTTTGCTGGGGAACAGAAAAAAGAATCAAAAAATTTATACTTCTTTGTTCTCGGGCACAAAATGAGAAATACTTATCTCTCTTAATCACTCTTCATCATCGTACCACTAGTGTTGTCGTCACCACCCCTCACCACCACGATGCCACCACCACAACTACCGCCGCCGCCGCCGCCACCACCACCACCACTACCGCCATCAACCACCACCACCATCATCGCAACTATTGTCGTCATCGCCATCACACGCCACTGCCACCACCCTCATCGCCATCACTACCACCACCGCGACGCCACCACTACCATCACCACCACGACACCAACCACCAATATTATTGCCGCAGCCACTACCGTAACCACCACCGTCGTCGTTGCTGCCGCCATCAACCACCACTACCATCGTCACAGCCATTACCGTCACCACCACCACCATCGCCACCATTACACCACCCCCGCTACTACCATCACCACGTCATTTCCACCACTACCACTATCACCTACCACCACCGCCGCAACCACAGCCACCACCACCACACTGATGCCTTCACAACCACAACCACCATGCCACCACCAACCACCATACACACCATCATTGTGGCAACCACTGCCGTCACCTCCACCACCACCATCCCCACCACTATCATCGCCTCCGCCACCATTACCACCGTCATCGTCGCATCCACTGCCGTCACAACCACCACCACTATCTTCACCACGTCACTGCCACCACCATTACTGTACCGTCGTCGCCGCCCCCACCACAACCACACAATGTGAAAAGAAAAGTGATGATCCAGAATTTTTTATATTTAATAGAAATTATTTTTTATTATATTATTTGTTGTGTTATCAAACACAATTCTCATTCTCGGAATAAAAATAGAACATGTTATCAAACACATTTTTTTTCTCAGAAACTGTTCCATGGCACAGAAATAGAAAAGAATTGCTTCTTTTAAGAAACAGTGCTAGGGAATAGAATGATTGTCATGCACACCCTTAACATTACAAAATCAATTTTGACAAGTGAGACATATCTTAATCTTTAAAAAGTTGTGATTTTGATTTACTAATAATGTAAAAAAAAATAATACAATAATGTGGTATTTGCTTCTTGATAGTATGAACTATGAAAAAATTTACATATACGAATTAAATTTAAACCTAATTTTGAAAAAGATTCATATATTATATTTTAGGCAATATTTATTCACTTGGATTGTGGTCAAAGTTATAATTAAATTGATATAATTTTAAATTCTGAATTTTCAAATCTAATCTAAATTTAAAATCAAATGCACATTATTATAATCTACCATCAAGTCATCTCTTATGTGTTATATATCAGGGGGAAAACCCATCGTGACCATGCACTAAAGAAACGCCAATAAGATTTTCAAAAAAATAAAAAAATCCGCCCATAAGAAGGAAAAAATATATTGAAAAGTGGGGAAAATAGGAAGAATCAATCACTCAGTTACACACAGATTCGTGCAAAATCCCACAATTTACGCACTAAAGCTCTCATCTTGAACAGCAAGTAGCTTGTTTAGTTGCAGTCACTTCATCAATTATATGGATCTCCTTCCCGCTCGAAAGTTTAATCGGTTTTTCGTCCATTTTGGCTTCCAAATTTTTCTGGCTTGTGACATCATGAATCTTTGTGATCATTTGTAAGAATACTTCCTCAACATTCAGATTCTTCAAAGCAGAGGTTTCCATGAAACACAACCCTTCAGTTTCTGCAAACCCTTTTCCTTCTTCTTTCTCAACTTCTCTTGATTGAGCCAAATCACACTTGTTTCCAACCAGAATAACCACCATGTCTTCGCCTCCAAACTCTCTCAGCTCCATTAACCATTTTCTTATATTCTCATAACTCGATCGCCTTGTTATGTCATACACTAGCAATGCCCCCAAGGCTCCTCGGTAGTATGAGCTTGTGATTGCTCTAAACCTGCCACAAAATTAACCATATCTTTTTTTAGAAATAAATATAAGATATATCCTAAGTAAAATTCAACATAAAATTAAATGTCCTTCTATGAGAAACGAAAGGCATTAATTAATATTATGGGATAAAAAATGTATATTGACCAACATACACAATTTAGCTAAGAATTTTTATATGATTAGAAAGAATAATTTCTTCGATTGTGTGGTTGGCCACCTAAACCTTCGCCACTTCTCACGCACATTTCTTCACCTGACTCAATGATTGCCAATTTGCTTTTCGGTTCTTTGTCTCAATCACTTTCATGTTATCTTTCTCTAACATAAGCTGAACAAATTCATGTCCTGGACCCGCCTCCCCCAATAGTTACGCTATATAAGATTGGATTGCATTAAGGAAAAAAAGAAAACTTGATTTCTACACTTACTCAACCAAGAGTGACCCCTACTCTTTAAACTCATTTTTCATTCACATCATTAAATTCAATTAATGGAATACAGTACAGCGGCATAATCATTATTGCTAGAAACTAGATCTGCCATCTCATGAGGAAAATATAAGTTAACAAAAAAATTATAATAACTATAAAGTATAAAGGAGATAGGAAATTGTGCGCATGTAACCCAAAGGCAAAATAGTGAAATTCTTTTTCTGGGATGATAAAGAAAAAGCCATTGTAATGAGTGTGAATGTCGTAATTGAAATCTATAGAAATTTCCCTTCAAGTTGGAAAAAACAAAAGTTAACACGGAGCACCACAGAAAAGAAGGAAATTACGGCGACGTTCCAATTAAGAATCTACCTTGGAAGAGAAGATACGTCTTAGATTTTTCTAATGATAATTGATAAATGCAGTATTGCCTCTCGTGATTAAGTTTCTGTATCAAACCACAAATCCAAATCCAAGCTTGGAATTCAATTCATGAATTCTCTGTCTTCAGGTCCCACCGAATGAATTCTAGTTATACTTTTCTAATTTCTAGATTATTAAATTTAAGAGATCATCACGGATGAGCAGTGCAGTTGTAAAAATCCTAAAATATAGTTCCTATTTTTAATCCCTCCCCTATGTGTTTTTCTTTTTATATTAGGTCAATAAACAAGAGCAAACACCAGAATTTGGCTAGCTTAGCTAACAAAACTATGGGATTAAAATAGAAGTGGGACAAGATGTTTGTGAAGAGCATACAAGGTAAGAAAAGCGAAACAGAACTGAGAACTCTAAAAATAGACAAGTAAGATGAGCTGAGGACACATCATCACACATACTTTGAAATTGAAAACCCAGTTGGAAAAGCCTTGACCTTTCATAAGAAATATAACACACAATCAACAAAGAAAGAAGACAAGGCCTAAAGTATCATCTACCATGCAACTGAACTCTGATCTGCAAACTCAAAACTATTTTGAGCTCATCAATTTCGTTCACCTTTGAAACAAAATTGGTATGATCAAGACTTTTAAAAAGAAGAAAAAATAAAAAAACAACAACTACAACGATCAGAGACTAACAAAACAAAGAAACAATAAACTAAACGATTAAAGACACAACAAAGATTCATTCATTGGAAGTGATGAAAAAGAAACAGAGAGGAATAAAGAGTTACCTTTCTTGGCCGGCAGTGTCCCATATCTGGGCTTTGATGAGTTTATCTCTGACCTTGATGTTGCGGTAAGCAAATTCCACTCCTATGGTGGGTTTGGAATCCAAGCGGAATTCATCTTTTGCAAACCTTGAGAGCAGATTTGATTTCCCAACCCCAGAGTCTCCAATCAGAACAGCCTTGAAAAGGTAATCACACTCTTCATCAAATGCATCAGCCATAACTATAAACCTTCTCTATTAATCTCTCTACCTTCACCTCTCAAGCCTTTTTCCTAATACCCAAACACAAGAAACTCAACAGGAACAAGGCTCGTGAGGCGGTGAAAAAACTTAACCCAAAAAAAAAATAAAAAATAGTTAGTTATGAAATATGAACTATACAGGTGTGGAAGAAAGTAACAATAGGATGCAAGGTCATGATCATAATAATAATACAACATTAGAAATTACATTAGATTATAAAATAAAAGGGACACTACCTGGTATTGTTTTTGGAGGGTATCAAGTATTTACATGTGAAACCATTGATAAAGACATGATCAATAGTCCTTCATGTTGTCCACACTTGTGGATGTCATTAACTATGTGGAAGAGTCAGCCATGGTCGTCTCCATCTTCAAAGAAGGTCCAATGATATTGTTCCACCTGTCCCCTCCCATTTTTTTCAATTTCAAAAGTTGGCATTTTCATGCTTATGTGGCCTTCCAGGATTGGCTTTTCGCAACTTTGTGCAAATCACTCAACAGATTGGTTATCAAATTACATTGTTTACATCATAGCCATCTCAAAGGTGATTAAAAAATTGTAGAAAGGTAATGATTCCAAATTATCTCCTCTTTGTAAAATATAGTTTTACATGTGATCATATATGTTTGTGGTTAGTTGCCATTGTAATGATCAAATTAACAATGAGTTTGGCAATAAAGCTCAAGCTTTCCGTAACAGGCAATTACTGAAGATGACTTGATTTTACAATATGCTTTTCTGGGTTTGGGTATCGAACTTTAGGATACAAACTCAAGCTTAACTATGGCTGCATTCTTGTTTGACCAGGTTATCAGATTATTCTGTTTGTCGATTTTAGGGAGGTTCTGTTTGTGCTTTTCCAAAAGAAACAAGGACAGGATAATAGAATTTAAAATCAAGACCTCACTTTCCAATATGCATGAGATAAGATAACAAAATCCAAACCTCGTTTGATATAAAACAAGACAAAAATTATATTTTAGCCATTAAAAATGTATCTCACTTACAATTTATTCTATAATTTGTATTATGTGTATGATTCTTTTTTATAATTATTCAGATTTATTTCGTGAACTTTAATATAGTCTTTATTAAAGTTTAAATTACGAGCAGCAACATTTTCAACAAAGAGCCGGGGGTAGTGACGTGCATGGATCGAACCGAACCGGTTTGTTTGAAAAATAGAATCGAATTTGTTTAAATGATTCGGTTCGGAAGTGGTTCGGTTGGAAACGGTTCGGGTCGACCCTCTTTCGAAAAGAAAAAAAAAATTAAAAAATAAAGTTATAAAAATCAATTTGGTTCGGTTTGAAAACGGTTCGGTTCGGAAACGTTCGGTTCGGTTCAAAATGGTTCGGTTCTTAAACTGGTTCTAAAAATCGGTTCGGTTCTTAAATTGGTTTTAAAAACCAGTTCGGTTCATGAACTGGTTCTTTAAAAACCGGTTCGGTTCATGAACTGATTTTTAAAAACTGATTATTTTAAGGAGCAGTTCGGTTCGGTTCATGATTCGGTTCAGTTTTTTGATTATTTTGCACACCCCTAGAGAGGTGGAGTCTATCATTTAAAATTAAGTATAAGATACATCTAAAAAATTAAGAGAAGTGGGTGAGAACAGACTAATCTCACTTCTTCGTGAGAGTAAAATGATATAAGTTGTGTCATTTAGAATGAAAAATATTTTTCTCTTTATAAATACTACTAATTGTTATATGAATTATGCAACGGAAGTGAAGCAACGCCTTAAGGCTGACATCAAGGATTCTTTCGTAGCCTTCTTCATTCTTTTGGGGTTCTGTAGGGTCGTTTATGGATTCTAGATTTGTAACTTAAGTAGAAAAATCTAGATTTCTTAAATCAAACTCAAATGTCAATTGACGTATTGGTTTGGTTCTTTAAGTACTTTAATGTGAAAATTGCTTATATCCTGTTTGATAAAATGTCAAGACTCAAGATGGGTTACCTCTACGTGTGTGTATGTGTGAGATATTTTATTTATATTTGTTTTTAAAGATAGAAATGTGTAATATGTTAGATTTTAGTTTATTTTAATACAATTTACTCTCTCTCTTTTTTTTGGATAAGCATACAATTTACTCTTTTAGTTGTGAAGAATAACTACCAACGAGGTTTTAAGGATATATTTCCTCTCTTTGATGTAATAGCATTAGATAGTAAATATTAAGAAGATAGAAATAAAATTTCGAACGTTCTTTTAATCAATTTTAACATTTTACTCAAAAAATTTATTTCATCTTTTAAAGTTTTAGGATTATTTTTAGGAACTGGAAATTAGCCATGGATAACATTAAGAATTATAAGGCAGAGAATGAACAGGTAGCACAAGAATATAAAATGAAGTTAAAAAAAAAACGTTGTTCCAAAGCACACTATTTAATTATTTTTTATAAATATATAATTTATTAAAAAAAATGTTATCAGAATTTATAAAATTATGACAAAGGAAATTCTCTATATATTTATTAAATACATCTATAATAGAATGTGTTTATCAAATATAATTTTTTGCCAAAAATTTCTTCCTAAGTATAAAAATAAAATAAATTATTTTCCAAAGAACAGGGACTAACAAATAGAATAATTGCCATACATAGTTACATACAGCTATATATGCACGCTGTTGGGAATAAGATGAATAAATTAGAAGCTAACAAAGCATTGAAAATAATATTCCAAGCTCTTATACAAACCTGAAAGCTGGGCTGGAGTAAAAGGATACGTGGGGAGGCTCATCATCTTGGAAATAACTCGTTAACGTGGGGCTTATTTCGATGGGCATTAATCTAATTATGCCGTAAGCAAAAACTTGAGTAGAATATTTGGACTGTGTTTACAGAAATCAAACCCAAAAACATGTTAATTGGGTTGAGTCTTACTGTAGTTTTTTTTTTTTTTTCTGTTTTGTTATAACAGAGATCAAAATTTGGTGAGAGGAAAACGAAAATAGACGGGGTAGGAATTTGATATAATGATAACATAAATATATTTTACATCATTATTTAATGATGTACTAACTTATCATTAAAAGTATTTTAACTTCTCACAAAACTAGATGCTACATAATTTTCATACAGCTACTTTTTGTATTTTATATAATCCTAATTTCTATAAGTAACATATGTTTAACCAAAAGTAAAAAAAAAAAAATTACTAACAATCATTAATTTAAGTGATAAAATGTCTGTTTATGCTAACGGTCCTGAGTCGAGTTCAAGCAGCTTGATAATAAGAAAATAATATTAGGAAAGTTGTCATTTACATATCACCGATATAAATCTGATCATATTAGAACTGGACATTGGACTAATTGAATTTGCTATAAACCGATTAACATGTCAACAGAAGTTAAAAAGAAAGAAAAGTAATTACCAAAAAAAATAAATAGATGTTATGAAATTATTTGAATTGGTAAAACAGAGAGAGAGAGAGAAAAAACGACAACAATAACAAAACTTCTAGAACCGCTGGTGGGGCTGCTAGTGTTAGCTTTTGGCATCTCCTAATTGAAGACGTAGGTAATTCAAAGTATTTTAAATTTCGATCTACTCGATAAAAACCGAGCTTGATGGTTGGTTGTTTTGAAAGAGGTTCAGTGTGTTGATGGGGTTATTAGTATCATGATTCCATCATTGTTAGCAGTGTGAATGGGTATAACTCGTATTCCTTTGGAACGAAACCGTGGAAGTTGGTGGGACAGTGATGAAAAAGGGAGAAGAATACTTTTCTGAACTTTATTTGTCATGTGTACATCTATCATAAACACTTTTAATATGTCACGTATGGATTTTGTTAACTTTAATTGACGCTAGTTCATACGAGAATTATTTTGACCGACGGATTGTACATTTGAAGTATGAACACGGATTTAACCTCGCGCGTAATTCTTCGGTGGTCTTTGGCCTTTGTTTTGCCAGAGACGTGCAAAATGCTGACGAGTCTTTTTATTTGCTAAAGACTAAAACGAGCATCGCAAAATCGCAAATTTTAAAATTTAAAATTTACTGAGGATAAAAAAAGATATTTATTCTAATTTTTATCTTCAAATAACTCACGTATCGCATGCCCTCAGTTATTCCTCGGCTTCAAAAGGAAACCCCGAAAATACTAAATGCCCCAATTCAACTTCCCCCAGCCATGACGATGTGTAAAGCAGTTTCCATTGCCATTTTATAAGGGTTTTCCCGTGTTTTATTGTACCGGCGAGTATAGCAATACCGAATGAAAAACAATCCATCTTCCACATTCAAAATTCATACAAAAAGAGAGCAAAAATTGAAAGAAATGGTTCTTCTCCCGCGAATCTCCCTTTCAGAGCAATAAACTAATATTCAAGGAGCAGAAAATAGCGCATGATCTAAGAATATTTGTACCATTAATTTTGGATAATTTCGTATAAATTTTATTTTCCCAAAGCATGTCAGAATTTCAAAGTAGATTATAACAAGAAGAAAAGGTCAGCACCTAATTCCGCAACCGGTTTATTATAACAAGAAGAAAAGGTCACCACCTAATTCCGCAACCGCAAACAGGTAATCGAGATGAATTCAATCGTTAATCGCCGCCAAGAACGAATTAGAACAAAATCATCGAAAACTTAGCACAAAATTACCATGCACATTTTGAATTCACCAATAACGAAAAGGCAACCATAAGATTTATTTTTCATTTGGTTTCTAATTCTGCGCAGCGATTGAACAGAGTTATTTATAAAGAGGAAACTAGGAGAATAATAATAACAGGGAAGTTACAGATCTGTTAGTTGGATATTGAGGAAGGTGCCTAGCAAATTGCAAATCCAAAGTGCCGATTGTCCTTCTAAGAGGCGCAGCCATTGCCATTCACACGATTGTTGGACATCATCTGCTTGAACTCCTCGAAGTTAACGTTTCCGTCGCCGTCGGAATCCACGGATTTGATCATGTTGTGACATTCCTCCACCGAGCATTTCATTCCGAGACGGTTCAACACCTGGTGGAGCTCCACGGCGGAGATGAGTCCGTTCTTGTCCTGGTCATATAGATCGAAGGCGTCGCGGAGTTCGGACGCGCCACCGTCCGCGGTGTCGGAGCGACAGAAGGCAGCGAACTCGTGAAGGTTGATGAAGCCGTCGTGGTCGGTGTCGAGGTCGTCCATGACGCGCTGGAGCTCCTCCGGCGGGACGCCAGATCCGAGCGTGCGGAGGGCGTTGTCCAACTCGTTGACGGAGATCTTGCCGTCGCCGTTGGAATCGAAGCGGTTGAAAACTCGCTGGAGTTCATCCATGTCTTGGAAGTACACAGAGGATTTGGTACTCGAGTTAGGGTTAGGGTTTGGTTCGGTGACGGTGTTCCCCGCTGCGGCTGGATTCGTCGCCATTGTTAACGTTTTACGGAGAGGGGTTTGCTCTTAACGCGAATTGAAAGGAGGAATAAGACAAAAGAAGGAAACCGAAAAGCCTGAGGTGAATCAAACGGTGCCATTTCCCATTTTATACTTGTTTGGTCTGGACTATTATTCGCGTCGGGACTCGGGAGTGGACCACACTTTTTGTGGGAAATTAAACTAATAATAAGCATGATTTTATCAAATGATAAATAAGGGAAATTGAAGAGTTATGTTGCTAGAACATAAAACTTTTTTCCTACTGATACATAGAAATCAACGCCAACTTTTATTTTTTTTTTCTTTCTAAAAGTACAGCGGACTCCACAGACATTGTGTCTGCAGGAAATTGGAGTTTTTTCATGTAACATTACATATATAAACCCCTAATAATAATATGTGTGACAAGTGACAACCCCATAAGGCAAATAAAGTTGGATTAGTTTTGATGGCTTTTTTTTTTTTTTTTTGTAATAAGTTTTGATGGCTTTATGTTGCTTATATTATTATCTAATTTACATATTCCTTAAAAGTATTAAGGGGTCTTTTTGGTACACGGATTTTTTCCGAATTTTTGAGAAATTATATTTTTTTAAATTTTAAATTTTCAGATATTATCGTAAACTGAATGTAAAAATTATATTTTTGAAAATCGAGATTTTCGGACAAATAAAAATTTCTCCTGTACCAAACGCCCCTTAAAGGAATGGATGTTTGTCATTTTAAATAATACAAAGTTATATCATTTTTAATAAAATTATATTGTTTTGATTTGTTTTTACATTCTCTCTCATTCAATTTCTTTTTTTTTCTAATATTATAAAATGATATAGTTTCATTAAAATTGGTATAATTTTGTGTCATTTAAAATGATAAATATTTTTTCATAAAAAATCACAATTTTTATTTAAAAATTTAATTTTTTTTTAATAACTATAAAGTGTGTATCATTTAATAGTCATTTTAAGAGAAAGAAATAGATAAATTATGTGGATTAGTCTAAGTCATGCAATTCCTATCTAAACTGAAAACAAACGGTTAGACCTCCAACTTATTAAACAACTATATCATTCGCTATATACTTCCAATGTAATCTAATTCTTCATCATTAGGTTGACAAAAATAAGCCAATTCATCAGATTGGCTCATAATTTTTAAAAAAAGAGTCGGGTTGGATTAACAAAAATGATTTGTCAATCTGAGTCAACCCGACCTGATTCAATTGGAGAAAAAACAAGCTAATTCGCGAGTTGCAATTTTTTTTAATATAAATAAATACAAAATATAATATACGAAAATGGACAAAACACACACATGTTGTCATTGTCTTTCTTCCTTCTATAAATCTAAGTCCCTAATATTCTCACATCGCTGCTATTTTTATATTATTAGGCTATGCTGGCTCTATTTGGTTCAAACATCTTATCTACTTTGTAGCAAATGATTCTGATTGTTTATTGATGTTAGTGCAAATTTGTTGTAAAGAAAATTTGAAACTAGAACATTTTGCTTTTATTTCTCATTTTATAACTCTTTGTTTAAGCTGATGGAAGCCACATAACTGGTGCATTAACACTACATGTTTATTTAAATAGGTTGAAAACGAGTCAATCCACTAGTAATTTTTGAGCCAACCGTCGACTTAATTTTTGAGCCAACTCGCGAATTCTTTTTTTAAGCCAACCTACGAGACATATTTTTAAGTCAACCTGCCAGCTAACCCTAACTCGACTCGGATCGAGTTGAGTTGGATTTTTTGACTCATTATTTTAAGTTGTATGCAAGTTGAGCCGGATCGAGTCAGATAGGTCCGTTATGCCAACCCTTCTGACCACCATCACCTTAGCGTTTCGATTGAGATACCAAATTAAAGGAAGATATTGCAATTGTTACGTCCTCCTGAAATTTCTTCACATGTATTGATGGTTGCTATCGGAAAAAGGTGATAATATACTTATTACGGATTCTTACGCTCAAATCAGCCAGAATACCAGAGAGTATAGTGGTTACGATAAAGATCAATAATTTTTATTATGAATATTTTGGCATGGGGTATATTTACAAATGGGATTTGTATTTATTATTTCACATGATAAAAAAAATTTTTTTGCACACACAACATTTTGTGGGCTCACACTTTTTGAAGCAAAAAAAAATTACAGCACGCAAAACGAATTTCTATAACAGTACACAATTACTTTTCCTACAACATAACTTTTATAAAACCCATATTTTATTTATAAACTTTTATAAATTATAAGTTACTAGGGTTATTCTAGCTGTAAGGGACGTGGGTGGTTATGTAATATGTCATGTGTTTAATTCTTCATTATATTCAAAAATAAATTTTTTAGAAATTATACTATATATTTTTCAAAATACATTTATAATCGAGTTAATTCTCCAGAAATATAATCTTTTCCGAATATTTTATCCATTTCAATTAAAAACGTGCACTTACATAACATTAAAATTAAATAAAATTGTTTACCAAAAAAATTAAATAAAATTAAGTGAGTCAAATATTTGTAAATTGGAATAGATTATTTTATCTATCTTTTTTATGCCGACCTTATCTATCATTTTTCAATACCATTAAATTAGAATTTCAATTAATCTTTATTATTTCTTTTTTTTTTTAAATTATGATCTAACAATGTTAGAAAATAATAGATAAAATAGAATAAAAAATAACCTATACTTTTTAATTTAAGTAAATGAAATATGTACTTCAAAATTTCTGAAATCTTCTACAATGAATGGAGCTTGGAATCTAGTGCGATGGCTAGCCGACAGGGAGGCATGTGGCGTGTGCTTATCTATCTAGATGTATTTTATGATCCGGTGATGTATGCATGTGCGTTTCTTCTTTTCTTTTTTTTCTTTTTTTTACCAAAATTTTTTAGAATAGGGGAGCACCAAGCTCACTGAGAATTCAATGTAGAATTGTGCGTTTTAGTTTTTTTTTTTTTTGGTGGTCAAGGACACGCGTTGGACGCGGAGGGAAAGGACACGGGTTGGACGCGGTTCTAACTTTTATTAAGTGAAAAAGAAACTTTTTTAATTGTCGCAAAAGTGACATTTGGTGAAAATGACGCGAGTTGAGATGTGACTCCCGCGGCTGCACTGTAGGGTTTTAACGCGTGAAACTCTTGGATCCATGATTTCCTCTCCTTGGGATTGAGCCCGAACATAAATGCTTTTAATTATACAAGTCAAGAGGCCATACCCTAATGGTCTATAAAACTATGGATGTTGGTCAGGCCCAATATCATTTTCGTCTTTTGAGCCCACCCCAAACTAACAAATAAGAAAGAAAAGTCTATATAGGGAAAACTACATTTTGGAATAATGACCCATAGTTTGGGATCCCAAACATATTTAGAATTGCGTGAGTGGGTTAACTTTGAAGCACTATCTTTTCCACTTTTTTCGGCATCAAGTTCAATATTTTGCTGTGGTTCTCAACTTTCATAATTTGATCGTGGAAGATGTTTTACGTTTAAGAATGATTTCTAAAGGTTGCATGGTGAGCTGAAGTGATGCTGGAGAACCGAGTATGTTCCTTTGGAGGACAAAGCACATCACTTTAGGGATGTCCTTTTAAGAATTTCTCAGGTGCAGTATCAACGGGGGATGTGTGATATGGCTATAGTGGCTTTCAATATTCGCAGCATAACAATTCATCAAATAAGGGACATTGTGTGGGTTCAGGGAAGAGTCATTGTAGTTTGGCCTTACTTTGCCAAATCATCTTTGCAGCCACTGTCAGCATGCAGTGATTGCTGCGCAGGGAAAAGTGCGATGGAACATTTTAACATAGGATCATGTGTGTCTTACGTTGGGAGTGGTGTCAGAAAAAAAAATTATGTATGCATATTTAAGGTTTGGGTTCGGGAGCAGTGTCCCCAAAGATTTTTTTTAAAGAAAATTTTAAATGTATTAATTGTAGGAGACTAATCTAAAGTTGATCACTTTTCTTTTACAAAAAAATGTGAAAAATTTCATGCGATTCTCCTTCACTTGATGAAGATTATTGAATTTAAGGAATCATTGATGTCTATTAAGGTTTGGAGCTAATAAAGTTTATGTTAAAAAAAAAAAAAGAGACAAAGAAATGGTGTAAGGTTTAAACTTTAAGCTTTTAATTATATGGGTTGGTTAGGTTGAGCTTGAACCTATTTTTAATTTTTTCTTTTCAATCTTTCTAATTTTTTTTTTTACTTGATCTAAATCATCCACTCCTTTAAAAAAAAAATCTCAAATTTTTGTGTCAGACATATGCAATAACATCGGTCCGCCTATGGTTGGGAGGTTTGATATGCTTAGTACGCTGGAGCTGATATTACAATGCTATAAGCGCTGCTATGTGGTAGAGGTCATTTGGGCTTATAACGATAGGCTTCCATTCTTGAGCCAATTAAATGGGCGGGCCTGAACACATGGTATTATAAATTTACCTGTGTATTTTATTTTATTTTATTTTTGGTGCTTCTAACAATAGGTATCATCATTAAACCCTCTCCAACTATCTTGTCTTCGGAGTACGATTCATACGGTTAGCTCCTGATTGTACAGTGGGTGCTTTGTACATTTGTCATCCGAGAAGGGATGTGAATAATCTCCCAGACGAAGCTTTGAGTGCAATGGTATATCTCTGTCCCGGAGAGCTACTACCAGAATCGAACACAAAGCCTAATTCTTGGGGGCAGAATTGACTACCAAGTTGCCCACCCCTAGGGTTAAACATACTTATGTGTTATTCTTTATATCATGTTAAAAACTATTTCAAACTAGAAATATAACTTTTTATACTGAAAAATATATTAATGATCTTATATTATATCTATTTAACCCTGTATGTTTAGATAATTGTTTGCAAACTAAATTTTGAGTGATCTTCATGTTGCAAAATTAAATTGAGTTTGAAGCAAAGTAATTTATGTTTGGAGAATATGTTTCTTATAATGCATGGGATAATTTTGTCTCATACCACATATAAAAAAATAGATGAGACCCACTAAAGAAAAGAGATAAAGAAAAAAGTGAATCTCACCTATTTTTTATGTGTGGATGAAATAACTTTGTCTAATGTGACATGATAAATAAATTTTCCATTATGTTTATATTTCTTAATTTGAAAAGTATTTGACAGAATATGAAGCGGTTGCTTTAGTGAAAATTTTGGTTTTGGAAAAAATAAATTAGTTAAATGCTGCACATAGGAATTTATCAAACGTGTTATGTTAGCCGTAAAAAAAAGGGGTTTGCATTTGTCATTTAACATGACATAACAAACTTTCCTACACTCATAATATTTTGTGGGGCTCACACTTTTTGAAGAAAAAAAAAAAAAAAAATTACGACATGCAAAACGAATCTCTATAACATTACACAATTATTTTTCCTACAACATAACTCTTATAAAATCCATAAAAAAAGAGTAAACTCAATTTTTTTTTACGTAAATGCCTACCCAAACACGCTATAAACAAGAGACAAATTTGCTTCTTTTCTTTATGTTTTTTTAATAAGAGGTAGTTTAAAAGAGGAGAAATTTTTTTATTCGAAAATTATAATTTTTAGAAATATAGTGACAAAGCGAATTTGTCGGAATTATTACCAAAAAATTATTTGATAGACTAAAAATTTTCTATGAATATTGATTCAATTCGTGCGCTGGAAAAATCCCATGAAGCTGGGCCTCTATCAAGTAAGAAGATTTTCTTAGAAGAGAGGGTGTTTTGGTTAACAAAATGTGTGATTTTTCCGGTCCATGGGAATCTAAGAATACCATATTATAGGTGATATTTTCTGGTAATATTTTGATTGAGAAAATACACACAAAATAAAATTTCTTGAAAAATCACTTTCCCCATAATTTTTTCTAAAATCCTTTAGCAAATATGATCTTCTTAAATTACCACCTTTAATTTTCTCTGAATCCAAAAAAAAAAAACCGTATACCAAAGATGTATAGGCGGACGCAACATGATAGAATAATTAATGCTGTTAAACATTTACCCAGGGACAAAATTGTTACTATATTTTTGCTTACATAGAAGCTGTTGGACACAACATTCCTGTCATCAAATAAGAACAAAAGTTGAAATCTTGGAATAAAAAAAATATATTACTCTCCTTTTGTATAAGATAACATATCTCGTGGAGATACCGGAGGGAGCCAACTCGTCTCAAAGAGATAATTAGGGTTGGGTAACTCCAAAAAAAAAAAAAAAAAAAAAGATAACATATCTCATGCTGCCTCACTTTGATTTCGCATTCCACTTTTCTTTTCTTTTTCTTGTAAAGGTGGGACCCACTTATGTTCTCTGTACAACATAAGATTACTATCTTATGTGAAATAAGACTAATAAAACGGCTTTTTGACCCTTATAACCTTTTATTAATAATTAATTATCAAATTGACTTTCATTCTAAACTATTTCAAAAATTTAACCCTCTCCAAAAACATAACACCAATCTGTCTCTGTTTGACCGTTGACCACTAAGCCTACCTGGGTACACCTCTCCCTACCCGGGTATTTTTTGAAATTTTTTGCCTACCCGATAAATAATTGAAATACATGGACGAGACTGTTGTTCTTCTTCGTTTAGGAATTTTGAATGACTTTCTATCCTAATAATGTTTACTATTTCAGTCATTCTAAAAGCTGAACTTGTTGAGTTGAGGTTCAACAATGGTTTTTATTCTTTAGCTCTCACACCCCTCACATGAAAACCCTAATGGCTTGAAGGCTGGATAAAATAGAAGTTGTCAATAACTTGTGTTGAAACCTTAAATAGTGAAATTCAGTCTTAATGATTAGAATGGAGGAACCAAGCATTGAACCCTTTATCAAAAAGTGATCAAGGCTTTGTTACCTTGTCAAGGAACCAGTCATCCTAACTGTTTAAGTATTTAGGTGGAGATCCACAAGTGGTTTTATCTCATACACTCATAAAAACATATCCCCTCTACCTTGCAAAGAAAAGGAAAAGATGTTATAAAAAAAAAAAAAGGAAAAGATGCATAATAGGCTCGTGGTTTTACTTCAAATAGACATCAGAAAGTCTTCCTGTCCTAGACAAAACATTAAAAGTTGGCGAACTTTTGAAATAAGTTTCTCTTTGGCTTATTAAATGTCAATAATACCTTCAATGAACATAGACAGAAAGATCCATTATTTTTCTCATAGTTGATTTGTATATCAAAGTTTCGTTCTTAAATGATATATTGGTAATGTTCATTCAGATCAACAATCATTGGTGTTTTACTAAATATGAGTTTCCTGTGTGGGTATAAGTGATCAAGAATTCATACTCTTATATGGGATTCCTTAATTCTGTATACTAAGCTTACTGGATATGTCTACTCCTTTAACAACAACAGTCCAGGTATTTCAATTATTTATCCGGGTAAATAATTCAACTAATTTCTCAGATGCCAAGAAAAATACTCGGGTACACCCCTCCCTACCTGGGTAGGCAAAAAATTTCAAAAATACCCGGGTAGGGAGGGGTGTACCCGGGTAGGCTTGGTAGTCAACAGTCAAACAGGGGCAGATTGGTGTTATATTTTTTTGAGGGAGTTAAATTTTTGAAATAGTTTAGAATGAAGGTCAATTTGGTAATTAATTATTAATAAAAAGTTATTAGAGTCAAAAAGCCCTAATAAAACCCATAAAAAAATACATTTTTAGTGTTGTATAAAATAAAAAATTTATGCACATACAAAAAGTTAAATAGGATTCATTATATCATTTATATTTGAATTGTTTTCATGAACCATTATCTTAATTATATTATAATAAAGTTTCATATTGATTGATAATAAATGAAGTAAAATGCATATAAATGAAAAAAATTCTTTATTGCAATATATTAAGATTTTGTCTAGAGATATAATATTAATTTTATTTATTATTTGACTGTTGTCTCAATTTTTTTTATTTTTTGCACCTAAATTATTAATTATAATATTCTAAATAATAGTTATTATATAATGTTCAAGATCCTAAATAATATAAATATTATTATTTTAAAAAATAATATTAAATTTATTTAAAATAATAATAATTAACCTAGTGAATGATTTTTAAGTATGATTTGATGGGTTTTTGACCACTATAGCCTTTTTTTAATAATTAATTACCAAATTGACCCTATTTATAAACTATTTCAAAAATTTAACCTCTCCAGAAAACATAACACCAATCTGCCCCTGTTTGACCGTTGACCATGAAGCCTACCCGGGTACACCCCTACCTACCCGGGTAAATTTTAAAATTTTTTACCTACCCAGGAACACCCCTCCCTACCCGGGTATATTTCTTGAATCTGGAAAATGTTTGAATTATTTACCCGGGTAGGGAGGGGTGTACCCGGGTAAATAATCATAAACTGGTTGTGTGCACCCATCCTCTTTGTGTGAACAGCAAATGAAAATCTCTAGATTGAAGGACTAACGCATGGAGAACAAAATCTGAAAACAGGTTATTGATGAAAGATATTCCACTGGATCATATGCCTGAGATTAGTGAAGCAAATAATCAAGGTTCTGCTCCAACAAAGGATGCTATTACATGTCACTAGTCAGACAATTCAAAAAAATGTTCAGAATTAGAGGTGAAGGAATTGGGCGTTGACAAGCTTGAGTTGTGGAAAACTGTAAAAGAGACAACTGAAGATGGCAAGAGGAAGATGTTGGAGAGGGTTGTCTCAGATGCTCAGAAATTGGCCATTCTTAAAATGACTCTGCAAGGTTTGAAAAAGAAACCAGAAACAAAGAAGAAAAGCAAGAAGAGAAAAGCATGAGTTATGATTATTTACCCGGGTACACCCCTCTCTACCCGGGTAAATAATTCAAACATTTTCCAGATTCAAGAAATATACCCGGGTAGGGAGGGGTGTACCCGGGTAGGTAAAATTTTTTAAAATTTACCCGGGTAGGTAGGGGTGTACCCGGGTAGGCTTCATGGTCAACGGTCAAACAGGGGCAGATTGGTGTTATGTTTTCTGGAGAGGTTAAATTTTTGAAATAGTTTATAAATAGGGTCAATTTGGTAATTAATTATTAAAAAAAGGCTATAGTGGTCAAAAAGCCATGATTTGATATTTTATTTAGTTTTTAACTTTTATTGGAATAATTCAAATATTTATATATTTTTGATAATTTTCATAATTTTTCACGAATAACGAAGGACACACATTAAGAATCTAGGATGTGTTTGGTCGGGGAAAAATGTTGAGATAGATGGGTAAGTGAGAAGTGGGATAATTGGGTGCCTTTGTTTGGTTTAGGAATTCTGAATATTTTGCTACCTAAATGAGATTGCCACAGAAACAACTTGGACGTCTATCTGAATGAGAAAGCAGGCTAAAGTATCCCTCTTGATATATGGTATTGTATGTTAGCTAGGTAAATGGTGACATTGGGCAAGAGAGCTAATGACGAGCGTACCCCATCTGTTAGTGCGCGAATGTTTTGGGACAGTTCAACGTAAAAATCAAATTCCTGCTGCAATTCACAATCAAAACCCGAACCTCTTAAATTGTCAAGGTGAAAAAGTCTACTCCAATGGATTACATTCAAACAAAAAACAAAAAAAAAGATAAATTCTGGTTCTGAGAACAAAGCCAATCTGGTTTACTGGTTCAAGACAACCAAGGACATGTAGGGGAGATTAGTGAAACAATGAAACCAATGAAGGTGGGTGCTATTGTTCCCAAACTTTGTTGTCTTGTCTTCGGCTCCTGTGGAAGGACACGGTGTACACAGTTGTAACTAGAAATGCTTGTAATATAACATGATTTTTCTGTTGTAAGAAATACCTGTTGCAAGTTACAGGTTAAACAAGCAAGTTTTCTAGCTTAACTCCAAAGAAGAAGAAGAACGAAACCCGTAAGTTTGCACACAATACACTTTCATGATAAGGCAAGTGCACATTCCTATTTCATGTTAATGAAGCTTTAGCATGGAAAACTGGGAAGAAAGAGAAAATTGGGTGATGATGATGGAAAAAAGGGAAGAAAGAACCTTTGAATAGAGACAGAGGAAGATGAAGCCTTGATGGTGAAAGTTTTTGAGAGCTTTGTGGATGATGAACCATTACATTCTTCCAATGTTATGGTCTTTCTAGAAGAAGATGATGATTTTTGTAGCAATGGTTCCATTCGCAGATGAAGCGAACTAAAATAGTTAGACACAATGAAGGAATAGTGAGGTTCCAAACCTTTATGACCTCGCAGGTTTCTCTCTGTCAGCATAGTCTTCATTATTTTTCGCGTTTCTCTCTATTTATAATTTTTTTATTTTTTTCAAAAATTCTAAAAACAAAAATATTTTCGTAATTGTCACTTATTTCTCATCTATATTTTACCTCAAACCAAACATAGACTTTATAAATCTTACCTAATTTGCATGATAAATTTTTTTCCAACCAAATAACTTTTTTTACATTTTCCTACCAAACTCACTTTTTAACCATTTCTCTATCAATTACATTTCCCTGGTATTCAAAAAATTTCTCCTCAACCAAACGCCCCCTATTTCAAGATTGAGTCCTAGGTCCAAACGTATAACGATTACTTCTTGCGGGAATGACATGTTAAGAATGTTAGGATTAATAGTGTAGAATTCCCACATTGAGTGTGTCTCTTTGTATTCTTCAATTGGTTTGCTATATAATAACACCAATATTGTGTAGTTTAATACAACATGGATTACTATTATTTCCTCTTGTATCTATGATATTTAACATGGTATCTAGAGCCTAACAAGAGGAATCTTAATCCGTTTAACTTAGTTCTATTTTCAATAATTTCAATATGGTTATAGAGAGATATCACCCTCCTTGAGGGATTCCCGTTGCTATTTCTTTTTCGGGTTTTTCTTAGTATGCTCTGTGACTGCAGCTTAGACTGATCTGTCACATCAGAAAAGAATGATCCTTGGGAAGTTGTTGGGTTGACCACCGTTGTCGTTGACCGACCACTGTTGACCGCGTCATCCACCGTTGACAGCCGTCTCCGGCGACTTTTTCGATGACTTTCCGGCGACTTTTTCGGCGATCCACCACTGTCTCCGATGACTTTTCCGACGATCCACCGCCGTCTCCGTCGACTTTTCCGATTCTGCAAAGCTTTGTTTTTCTTTAATCTTCTTTCTTCCCAAGATGGAGTATTTATACTATTCATCATCCATCTTGAGGGGGAGCACTGTCCAAGTTGCTGATGTTGTCTCCGCTGATGTTAATTCCAACACCGAAGTTCCTCTTGAGGGGAAACACACTGTCTATGTTGCTGATGGTCATTCCAGCACAATTGTCTTTGCCGATGATAATTCAGGCACTGTTTAGAAGTTCCTCTTGAGGGGGAGCACTGTCCATGTTGATGATGGTCATTCCAGCACAATTGTCTTTGCCGATGATAATTCAGGCACAATTTAGAAGTTCCTCTTGAGGGGAGCACTGTCCATGTCGCTGATGGTCATTCCAGCACAATTGTCTTTGCCGATGATCATTCTAGCATCTTCCATGCTGATGTTTATTTCGACGCCATTTTTAGCACATTGTTAATTTTTGGTTTCTCATTTAGGAGATTTATTTTGATGTTATGTTACTTGGTCTTTCATGTATCAAGCTTGTAGCATATGATCTATATGCTACAGCTTGAGGAGAGTGTTAAGAGTGTTAGTGTTAATAGTGTAGAAGTCCCACATTGAGTGTGTCTCTTTGTATTTTTTAATTGGTTTGCTATATAATAACACCAATGTTGTGTAGTTTAATACAACAAGGATTACTATTATTTCCTCTTGTATCTATGATATTTAACATGACATAAGACATTCATAAAAAAAAAATTTGGTTCGCTTTATTATTGGGGAAGATAATAGACAAATGGCAAAACCCATTAGCGATTCAATTACAATAATAGACAAATGGGTCCCAGGTCCAAACGTATAACGATTACTTCTTGCGGGAATGACATAAGACATTCATAAAAAAAAAAAATTTGGTTCGCTTTATTGTTGGGCGAAGATAATAGACAAATGGCAAAACCCATTAGCGATTCAATTACAGCAATGTGGGGATGGAAAGAAGATTAATGATATAACACATCATCCAACATAAAAATCGAGCAACCTAGGTGCAACTCAAAAATTAAAAGACTAAACCACCCATGTATAAATTAAGAACCAAAGCTCAACTACCAGATATAATGAATTGCTATATAGGAGTACATTACAAGAGACTTAGTAACCATAACATTAAAAAGTACCATACTAAAGTGAGCTATGAAATAAAAACGAGCAAGAGTTTAATAATATAATATAAGCCAGGTAATAAAATTAACTAGAAATTGCTGGACGAATAGTAGTAGTAGAGTTCAGTTGCGGTGGTGAGCGCAGAAAGTGACCAAATAGCTAGCCTTGGTGCAAGTGGCAATGCTGGTAGGGTCATCATAGGCATAGGAATAGGCCTTGGGGCATGCGGTCTTGAAGATTTTAGAATAAGCAGTGGGCTTGCAGGCCTGTGGGCTTCCATAGGAACCAGTGCAGCAGTACTCGGGTGAGTTGAAAGCAGAGCAAGCACTCTTGCATGCCACCACGCGCTTCTTGTCATGTGACCGAACCTGCAGGCCCACCGGGCACATCATGTTGAGGTCACTCACACACCCAGCGTAGCTGCACTTCCCAGATCCCTTGAAAGGGGTAATGGAGATGGGTAGGTTGTACCCATCAACAAGGCTGACATCGTAGAAGTCTTGGTCATTACCCAGTGTGAACTCTGCTAAGGTCGCAGGCGGGGTTCCTCCGATGCCGTTGCAGAAGAGAGAACCACCGCAGTCCCCGGTGGCGCAGCGGCCTCGACCGGATGCGTCGAAGGCGCAGCCGTGTCGGCCCCAGAAGCGGCCCGACCAGAGGGCGGGGAGTTGGAGGGAGTAGGCTTTGTTAGGTGGGAGCTTGAAGCCTCCGCGGGCCAAAATGGGCTTTCCTGCGCCGGGTTGGATGCCGGGCCACACTGGGTGGGTGCACTTGTTGTATAGTATTAATGCTGCTGCTGACACCTTCACCGCTGTTGAGATCAACAAAACAACAACTCTGGTTTAGTCACATTGTTCTCTTTGGTTTCAACTTTCAAGTAAAATAAAATGCTTCTCGTGGTAGATCGTAAATATAAATTGTGTTTGTGTGTTGTGTGTGAGGGGGACAGAAAAAAAAAGAATTTTTTTTTTTTAAGTTTCTGAAAGAAAAAATGTGGGTGTGTGCAGAGTGAGTGAGTGAGTGAGTGAGTGATAGTGTGAGAGTAAGTGAAAGGAGAGTACCTGGAATGTAGGAGATGAGGAGAGTGGTGATTAAGAGGGTGATGAGAAGGGGTCTCAGCATGGAGGCCATGGATGTGTTTGACTGGAAATGTAGGACACTGAACAAAGGGAGTAGAGGAGAATGAACTTCCTGTACGTTCGATATTCTATCCCTCTTTTCTTCTTTAGTAGACGGGGGGCTTTATAGAGTTATATCTTTCAACTTTTATTTCCTTCTACTTAGTTGTTAAATTCTTGTTATTATTGGGTAAATATTTTTAATTAAGAGAAAAAGAAGAAAATAATATTGAGTCTTGTATTCTTTTATTCTTAAAGAGTTTAAGAAATTATAAAAGTACAATAATTTAATTATTTTTTATTAAACAACGTGAATTATACGGGATTTACAAATGGTAAAGCGACGATGCAAATCAACAGTGAGTGAGGGAATGGAATAGGTTGGAATGCGGGCCGTGCATAGGTTAAAAGTATAATGAGAGACAGCTTTTATAAAGTTTGAAAATATGGGCTTCTTTTTTTTTTTAACCCCACATGGAGATTATAAAGAGACAGAGAGCTGTTGGGCATATTCAAATATAATGGTGGTTTGATGGGTGTCATTTGCAAGAAACGGAAAAATGCATTTTGGTTAGGTGATTGACAGTGCTCTGGTCCCGATGACGAGAGTGTCAGAGAGGATTGTCCTCACCTCACAACAACAAATAAATGGGTACCATACACATTACACATGTTGCGAGAATCACTCGCACGACATTGTTGCAATTACACATGTTGCGAGAATCACTCGCACGACATTGTTGCTGGTTGCTGCCTTACGCCTCCGCGCCCTGCAAAATGCAAATCCCACCCACCACATTCTAAAGTTTGAAAAAAAAAAAAAATCAGATTAAAGTAAGTTTTAGCGAAATTCAAAATAAATACATATTTTATCATGGAAAATAATTATCTCATGATATATAAAATAATTATCTCACGCAATAAAAATAAAGTAGTGGGATTTACATTATTTATTTATTTTTATTTTTTTTTTACAAATGATAGGTCCCACTATCTTGTCTATGTTGCATGAGATAATTATCTCATGCAACATGAAATTAATAGATCTCTTTTATCATATATATTTTAAGGATTTGGTGTTTGTTATTTTAAATGACATAAGTTATGTCACTTTAGGAGAGAGATAGACACAGAAAAATGAAAATCATGGGAGAGAGAAAGTGAGTGGTTTTTTTTAATTTAAAATTCAAATTTTCTGTGTCTATATCTCTATTAAAATGACATATTTTTTTGTCATTTAAAATGACAAACATTTTTCCCATATTTTAAAGTGTTTGTCTACTCTCATGTTGTAGGAGAGAGCCTATCTTATGCTAAGACACAATAATGAGACTCACCACTAAAAAAAGAAAAAAAAATCAGCACACTTATCGAAGTATCTATGACATAAGATAATAGTCTCCAACGTGAGATTACTATTTTTCTATTTTAAATTTTGTTAAATTAAAACTATAATGTATTTCTAGCGTACGTACTTTACAAATATCTTTTTTCAACGTTAAAATCAACAACCCTTGAGAATCTTTTCCGACTGAACACTGTATCCGGAAGTGGAAACAGGATTTGTATCGTCTCACTGTTTGAGAACGTGGCAATATGATGTTGACATGAAAAGAAGAAAAGGGTATCATGAGTAGGGGTGCTAAAGGAATCAGGGACCTTTCAAGAGCCTTTGGCTCCTCCAATTGAAAAACTCGGTCTTAGAGTTTCTTAGACTGATCTATTATATTAATTTTTTATTTTTATTTTATTTTTTTATATAGCTTGTAATCTCTCACTCTCCAATCAATTGTGTCCCATATTATTGAATGATTTTGTTTTATATTATGTTGTTTGGATATACATTGACCTTATAAATATTTATGAAATTGCTAGTATTGTTGATTGTATATTTTGTTTGGATAAATTTTTATTGTCTTAATTTTTTTAAGGGAAAATATATTGTAACAAACAAGTTGTGTTACTACCAAGTGACTACCAATTAATCTCACCGTTAGATCGATTATGTTGATCTAACGGTTATATTTATTTCCAATCTTTGTATGGTTATAATTTCCCATATTTAAAGTGAAAGCATTAAATATAAGAAATCATAACCATACAAATATGGAAATAAATATAAAGTGTTAAATTTAAGAAATCATAACCATACAAAGATGGAAATAAATATAAAGTGTTAAATTTAAGAAATCATTACCATACAAAGATGGAAATAAATATAACCATTGGAACAACATAATCGATCTAACGGTGAGATTAATTGGTAGTCACTTGGTAGTAACACAATTTGGTTGTCACAATATCCTTCCCCTTTTTGGGTTTAAACAGGCTAACATGTTAAATCAGACTTTTATTTTTTATAAATTAGTCAGGCCACAAGCCGATGAATATATTCATAATAGATAATAAGCTTAGTCAAGCTGACACATTTAAACACAGACTTAGCCTCTTATGACCAAAGCTCGGCTCGACTCGGTCTGTTAACACCCCTAATCACGAGTCTTTTTTACTAAATTGATAAATAAAATTAATAATTTATTGACATTTTTTTATGGGAGTTACTAATTTCATGTTGTTTACAATAGTTCTCTCTTTTGTGTGAGATAAATATGTAGGGTCCACACTTTAAAACAAAAGGAGAAAAAATGGAAAAAGTTGGCACAAAATTCGATGAGTGTATAACATGAGATAGCTATCTCCAACGAAATGAAAAAAATATTTTCCTTTTTTTATATCTCTTAGTAAATAAAGTCAAATTTATTATGATTTTTTTAAAAAAAGTCAAAAAATAATTACAGGAAAAAAAATTAGACTTTGTTACTCATTAAAGTAGTATAAACAATGAACAAAAGAATACTTTAATATACAACATAAATTTTAAGTTTTTTGTTACTCATTATATTTTGCTGTAAAATTTTACCCACAACATATATCCTTTCATATCTCAAATTCCCTTGTATCGTATGATTCATCTATCAGTATCATAAAAATATTTAGTAAAAAATATTTTATAATTACTATAAAAAATTTATCCGTCAAACTTATATAAAGTGAATGGATCACATTTTAAAGAAAAAAAAATCAATAAATTCAATTACTTTTATATAAGTTTTTTTTACAGTAAAAATTGAAACATTAAATCAAACTTTTTTATCATGTAAGTAACAACAACAAATATTTTTCCAACTCAAAATTTTATACCATATTATTTGCTTCTATTGTAACTTGGAAAAAAAATTGTGAGCATCGAACGTATTTAATTAGGTATTTTTTCTTCTAAAATTAGATAATTTTTTAATATGGTGAGATAAAAAAAATTCAAAAATGATAAAAGAAAATTAAATATGAAAAAAAAGGGAGTACCTAAGGTAAATCGGTAATACCAAAGTTTACTCTGTAACTTGATATGCATCAAAGCAACCAATGAAATAGCATTCAGTAGAGTACAGTACAGAACCTCGTGTCTCGTACAATTAACTAGGAATGGCACGCGCTAAAGCAGACGCGTTCATCGCACGATCGGGTTCAGTCGGAGATATCAGCAGGTGTACGACTAGGATGGTTTGAGTACTGTAAGTGTGTTTTACTAGACGAGGCCGAAACTGCACGTGAACAGATATACATTTATTGTTTTGTCGTGTCATATCTTGGGTTGTGAGTTGTGACGCAGAGATTCAATACGTATAAACTAAAACAGATTGTACTGGAATTGTTGTCGTTTATTACGCAGGCCTACGGACAGAGACCTATGAGGCGTCAATGTATATGTATTCGTAAATGGGAGTAGATTCTTTTATGTGCTAATTAACATGATCATGTCTTGTCGAGCAATCATAAACATATATGGGTAAGTTAATGGTAACAAGGGAGGAGAGAAAAAAATATAAGGATATAAAGTTACACAATTATTATCGTTGATTTAATTATTAAGGATTAAAATTCTCACATGACATGATCATATTAAATTACACATAATAGAATCCATTTCCTTCGTAAATAACATCGGAAAAGTTTTGTCTCTCAACTCATATCTTTATTTTTTTTTTTTTGTTAACTCCCTCTCTTTATCTCTCTCTTATTCTTTTTTAAAATAACATAACTTTTCATCCTTTAAAATACACACTTTTATCAAATAACATATGGGTTAAGTTACTAAACATGGGAATTAGTTTTAGTAATTTATTAATCTCATACAATTATGGGTGGAGACTTTTCATTAATAAAAAATTAAAAATAAAAATTGTGCTATATGGGATGTATAAAAAAGAGAGTTATTCTCGAATAACATATGAATGATTTTTTGTTAGTAAATATTTTTTGGTTTATCATTTATCATTTAACATGACCACAAAAATTTTCCTACACACACAACATTTTGTGGGGCCCGCAGCAAAAAAAAAAAAAAAAAAACTCTGGCACGCAAAACGAATCTCTATAACATAACACAATCACTTTTCCTACAACATAACTCTTATAAAACCCATATTTTTTTTGGTACTAACAAACATTACGATCCTCACACTAGTTGCTATAAAAAAAATTAATGTGGAAGTCCTTAAAAAATTTAAGAGTAAACACTCTTTTTAGTCCTTGGCAATATCTACGAAGTTCTTTTCAGTCCCTGACATAAAAAATGATCAAATTGGTCCCTAAAAGTACAAGAAAAGGGCCACTCTACATATTTGGGAGTTGACATAAGGACTAACATGGCCCTTTTTTTGTAATTTCAGGGACCAATTTGATCCTTTTTTATTGCCAGAGACTAAAAAGGACTTCGTAGATATTGACAGGGACTAAAAATTGTGTTTACTCAAAATTTAAAATAAATCTATTTAGTTGAAATTATAGTCCCTCATAAATTTAAAAAATTCACATTAGTCTCTCAAAGAGACTAAAATAAGTTCACTTTGAATTTAATAGAGATCGAATGATTAATTTTTTTTACAAAAGACTAAAATATGGATAGTATTTTTTGTTAAGAACATAAATATATATATATATATATATATATATATATATATATATATATATATATATATGGGTTTAATAAGAGTTATGTTGTAAGAAAAGTGATTGTGTTATGTTATAGAGATTCGTCTTGCGTGCCAGAGTTTTTTTTTTTTTTGGTTTCAAAAATTGTGGGTCCCATAAAATGTTGTGTGTATAGAAAAGTTGTTGTGGTCATGTTAAATTATAGATACAAAACTCTATATATATATATATATATAAATTTTATACTTCTCTTTCCTTATTGAAAGAAGTACCTTCGAATCTTTGATGCTATAGTGGGTGGGATTTTAAAGTGCATAATAAGGCAAAAAGGCAACCTGATAAAGCCTGCAAACACATTTTCCCCGCTTGAACTATCTCTCCTGCTACTTGGGTCCATTAAGTCAAATAAGCCAATTATACTTCTTGTTGATAGCGAGCCCTAAATTGATGCTCAATCTTCGCGGAACATTATCACACATTTCTGTTCGCCTATTAATTTTTTGTTTATGTAATAATAACATTGAATTTTGAGTAAATACTTCTTCTTTTAAAGTTATAATTATTTTTAAAAACTCTTCAACTTCTTATATTGTGATTCTAATAAATTATTTATCATACCTATATTTTTTTAAGAAAAAAAAATATCTAATGTTAGTTTAGATAACTTTGTCTAATGTTCATCGAAACGACGTCGTTTTAGGGTTAAAAAATTAAAATGATAAAGACTATTATAACCCTAAAATAAATTAAAATTACAAAAATATTATAGTTTTCGTCCCAAAACGACATCGTTTCAATAAACATTAAATAAAGTTATCTAAAGTAACTTTAGAACAAACAAACTCATTTTTTAATAACTAAAATTAAAACAATGGATTAAAGAACATGTAGTATCTATCAAAGCAGTGGTAATAATAATAATAATCTTACTTAATTTCAAACTAAAAAGTCATTAAGGTCAAAGAAAAATGGAAATAGTACATTAAGGGAGGAAAAAAAACCAAAACCAATTGAAAATCGTATTCATGTTTGTCAGAGTTAGGCCATTTCGGTTTAAAGAACTTTTTTTTTTCTTTTTTCGTTGGTATCCGGTTTAAAGAACTTTTATCAACGGTTAGTTAACGTATAGTAACTTTAAAACCTTTAGCCAGAGATGTCATCATATCCTCTGGCCAAGTAGATAAAAAGGTTTTATTAATGGATAAAAATCACTTCATTTTTAAAATAAAAAAACTTGTTGGCTTATGTCTCGGACGTATGACGAGATAAACATTTTAAAGTACGAAAAATATTTGATAAATTTATCGTTATGTCATTATTATATAATGTGCTGATTTTACTTAATTGTATTTCTTCAATTTTTTCATTACAAAAAAATTGTTAATCTGATAAAGTTTGTTATCATATTTTAAGGAAATGTTATACAAACAACCTATTTTCATTTACAACTTCTTACAACCATATCTTAACCGTTGATTTCTGTCAATCAATGATTAAGATTTTTGCAAATTAAATTTATTAATTGATTATTAATTCGCAATAAATAACAACTCTTGATTGGCGGAAATCAACGGTTAAGATATGGTTGTAAACAAAAATAAGTTGTAAGTATAACCTTTTTCCATATTTTATATGAGAAATTATTTTTTCATGTTGTGAGATATTGAAATTTGTGCTATTTTTTTTTAGGGAAAAGTGTTTATCTTTTTAAATGACACAACTTATATACTTTCACTCTCACAAAGAGGAGAGATCCACACTTTTATTTTTTTGTCAATTCTCTCTCCTCCTTTATTTATCTCTTTTTTTCTCTTAAAGTGACACAATTTTACATCCTTTAAAATGACAAACATTTTTTCAATTTTTTTAATAAGGGATAAGTCTGATTATTTATTGTGTTTATGACAAAAAAAATATTACATGACACAAGAAAAAAAAACAACTCATGGGAAAAATGGCCCACATCGTATGCTAATTGCCTTAACCTAAAATGTATAATTAGATACTGGCAAATAATTGTGTCTCAGTTTCAAGCCCACAAATTAAAAAGAAACAGTGACCAAAAATATCAGTGTTCATTGATTTTTTACTTAAATACCACGTGAATAGTGTTATTTTTAAATATACCACGTAAACAAGTTCGTTACAATGGCCAGCGAACTTCATTTGCTGATGTGGCAGCTTTTTTGTACCGAGTTCGTTACTGACAATAACGGACTATGTGATAAAAAATGTCAGCCGTTGACTTGAACAAGTTCGTGCACTATGCAGCAAACTACATATATCTTCCAACAGTAAAAGATGGACTTTTTTTTTAACGTGTTAGTGTGTTAGTATTTTTTTTATTTTTTTGTGGAAGGAGAAAAGAATTATTGTGAGTGTTTTGAAGGTTATAGAAGAGACCAAGAAATGACTGATGAGTAAAAGATGAACCTTTTAGTTTTTTTGAAATAGTGAAAGCTGGACATGAAAAGAAAGAGAGAAAAATTTAAAGGAAGCAAACCACTTTTAGCAACTAAAATTACAAAATTTCACTGTTACCAATAAAGAATGGAAGCGAAGGGCGTGACATTTTGAAAAGAGACTTTCATCGTACAAAGATTTCTAGATTGCATAGCAAATTTGGGTAAAAATTGCCATGTGTTCTATATTTATTTGAAAAGAGACTGACATTTTGATCACGTAGTTCGCTGCTATCAATAGCGAACTATGTGGTCATCAGAAACGTGCCACGTCAGCAAATGAAATTTTCTACCTACTGTAGTGAATTTATATGCGTGGCATATTAGAAAATAACATTGTTCGCATGATATTAGGATAAAAAAATCATTAAACAGTGATATTTTGATCACTCTTCCAATTAAAAATGCCACGATTTAAGCCTATTATACCGTTAAAAATGTAGCTTTATGACAACAAATGGAATAAAAAGGACATCATTCCTTCATGTATAAACATTTTTTTTAATTTGTAAATTGAATTTATATAAAAGTGAGCAAGAGTGTCAGTGGCAGACCTAGGAAGTTCTGTTTATGTCTGCACATTTAGTCTTGGATAATCGAGGGCAGCGCTCCCAAAATTTTTTTTTTGTAAAGAAAGTTTAAATCAACCTTTAAATATAAGGTTATGAAACTACTTATAATTTAGTTGCTTCGATAATAAGTTGCGGGCATTTGTTTGACCAATCATTTACCCCCCTCCCAAAAAAAAAATCTTACCAATTATTCAAAACAAATATGATAATATACTCGTGTACATCCATATATCATCGTTTTATTTGTAATGGTGAATGAAAAAGTCAACACTACTTGTACGGAAGACAAGCAAAATCACAGTGAAGACCCTCATCTCTAGAGATTAACTCATTTGAGAATGTCAAACTTGGCATCAATTCTTTTTTTTTTAAGCTAGAATAAGGCACAGAAGCTGAAAGCAAACCCCAAAAAACATAGCCGGTCGATGATGCGAGGAGAAGTACGAGAATTGGAGAAGGATTTTTTTTCATCTTTATTTCACCTTTACCTAATGAGTAAAGTCTATTTTGGATCCGTAACAAAAAATATCGTCTCCACTTTAGTCCCTAATAAAAAAATTAGTATCGCGGTCCTTATAAAATTCAAAGTGGATCCATTTTAGTCATTTTGAGGGATTAATGTGGGTCTTTTTTGAATTTGTGAGGGATCACTTCAATTAAATGGGTCTACTTTGAATTTCTTAAGAACCTTGAGACTATTTTTTTTTTTTGTAAGGGATGAATGTGAGGACTGTATTTTTTGTTAACGACTCAAAATAAGCTTTACTCTTACCTAATTATCCCTTTTGTAAAAATAAAATAAAAAATACTTGAAAGTTCATGTCTGCTCCTGCAGACAGAGGAACCAAAGTAAGTCCGCCACTGAAGAGTGTATTTACACCTAAAAGATCAATATACATTAGTTGAAATAAAATTGAATTCTATAAATTTAATCCTATAAATATATATTTAATCGAGCCATATGTGTGATACCATAGAGTTTTTAGAATGAATTGAGACATGTTAATAAAATGAAAAAGATTGAAATATAGGAAATAACTGTGTGTCATTGGTTTTACAATGTCCACAAAATTTGACAATGTGTTCCTTGTAACGTTTCTCGCATCTCTTTAGCCCACGAGTAGCAAGTAAGAGAAGCACATCCCTATACATTTAATTATTTTTATTTTACATTTCCTTACAAGTATAAAGAAATAAAAATTCTTTTTCGGATCTTTTAAAATTCGTAGGGTACATTTCGAAAATAAATAAAAATTTCAAAAAGCTGATATATTTTTAAAAAAGTTCCACTGAAGGCTTTTTGCTTCTTCTTTTTTCCTTCATTATAAAAATAAAATAAAATTTTGTGATAAGGATTTGTATAAAATTGTGTTTGATTAAATTTCTGCTTATAAGAAAAAGATAAACTAAAAATAAGAAGCACTTAAATGTAATCAAGTTTGAGCATTATGATCATTTTTTTACAAACCTTATAATATAATAAAATGCAATTTAATCATTTTAAATTTTTTTATTAAAAAACTAATGATCATGGCTCACACCTCTTGAATTTTCTTCCACTAATTAGAATGAAATTACACTATCCGGTTACGTCACTTTCAAAAGTGAAAAATTAACTACAACAAACAAGCAAGTTGTTTCAAACCGAATCAACACCAAAACACTTTTGGTCTTGAGTACCCCCACCTCACTCAATCCTTGATGTCACCTTGCCTACTTCTTATTTCACACTAGAATGAGAATAGGATTTCACCTTTTGCATTATCTAAGCTCCAACCGAGCTAGAACAAGGACTTCTAATGGGTGTTTGGTTGAAGAGTTATTTTTTTTATTAGGTAAGGAATATGGTAGGAAAGCGAGTTTGGTACGAAAGTTAAAAAAAAGTTGTTTGATTGCCCAAATTTTTACCAGGCAAATGGGTTAAATTTTATAAGTCTTTGTTTGGTTGAAGATAAAATAATGATAGGAAAATGGGTTGAAATGACAAAAATAATCATTCCATTTACAACTTGTAAGAAAGCAAGGATATAAATTTTGGTTATATATTTGATAAAGAAGACGTAGTCAGAGGAAGGTAACTTTGTCACAAAATAAAATAACTTTTGGCCACTTACCCATCTAAACACAAATACCACGTTGCAAATGGACAAATTGAACAGTGTTTTGTTTACTTTTTTGCACGTGAACTTGGAAGGCTGGGGAACATGATTGGCTGGGGAAATTTTCATTTCTCTTGAACCAAACAAAGACAACTTATAATACCAAACTCAGATAGATGGGAAAGTAAACCAAAATCCTGAACCAAACACTACCTTCTTTGTTGTGCACACCAAGCAACAAAATTTCCCAGGTATTCAAGCCTTAAAATACCAGAATTCAAACAGAAATAGAAGTTGAATGGGAGCTTGATCACAGATTAGACAATCAAGGATTATATCACTGTAGTTGGCTTACTAAAACGATGCAACTAATTTGTAGATACTAGACAATAGCATAACTGTTAGCAAACAAGATTTAATCAGCAGGTCTCAAACCAGAGCAACCATAGTCAATTTAGTGTGTAAACAGATCCAAGTCTTGCAAAAATACTCAAGATGTTTACAGTATCAGAATTATATAAGTGGTGTATTGCAAGACAGTCAACAATCAATAAGCTTTAAATCTTCAAAATGATTTATGATTGTGTGACTTGAGAACTATTCTCAAAATAGACACAAAAAAATCAGTCACTGTGCAAAGATTTTTCACCACAAAAAGATTCAAGTTAAGGAAAGACAAGTTTTCTCGAACAAATCTCGTGACTCTTAAGCAAGTTATATTTGAACAACAATCAAAGCACAATATCATTTAATTTGAATTTCAGCCAAAACTGAGAACCGAGAGCTTTTAAAAAAAAAAAAAAAACTTAACAGCCCAAAGTTATAAAAGTATACCACCCCATCCCCCCAAAAAATAAATGTGATGCATGCAAATGTCCTGAGGGCAAGCAGCAAGCTTAAGATAAAAAAATTGATTGATTAAACTTTAATCGAAACTCCCCTAAGATGTTGACTCTTCTTGACCAGCTATGTAGAAGAGTCCTTACTTTTGTAATCAATATTAAGAAATAATACTTTCAGAATGTTTACATCTCCCTTCATTTGTACCTTGGTAATTTTTGTCATTGAGTGATGAGTACCAATCGACATGCATAAGAGGACAGCGAAGGATGCTGAAGAAAGTAATTGTAGTTTATACTTAATGATACAGAGAATATACACACAAAGGATCACTCAAGAAATGCCGAAGAAGATGCACTGTTGTTACAATGCTTATATGAAAAAAGAAAGAAAACAAAAGTAAAAGAATTCATGAATTTAAGTACTGGGATAGATATTTGGTATCCGAATACTTAAACTGATAAAATGCAAGATAGCGTAAAACATTGGCCTTACCTCTCCGGAAGGTTATTAGAACAGTTGGGAGGAAACCAATCGGTTATTATGTAAGAGTCGAGGTTTTTTGATCGTTTTGTTCCTTAATAATTAAAAAATAACTCTTCTGGCCCTTGTTCTAAAATTGGGAATAACATCTATCTTTTTAAATGATATAAACTTATATTCTTTTAGAACCTAACCGTTGATTTCCGTCCATCAACGGTTATAATTTATTGGATTAAAATTATTAATTAATTAATAATAAATTTGGCCCAATAGATTATAACCGTTGATGGACGGAAATCAACAGTTAGGATCTAAAAGGATATAAACTTATATCCTTTAAAAGGATAGATGTTTTTCCCTCTAAAATTATATATTAATTTGCCCCCATTTTAAAATTATACACTAATTTGTTGACTTTTTCACCCTTTTGTCCCTCATTAATTATTTAATAACCATTTTCCCCCTTACTGAAAACTATCTACCAATCTGCTTCTCTTTAATCGATTAAATTGTCAAATGAAGATTTAATCGATTAAATCTTCAACTTAATCGACTAAATCTTCCTCTTTATCAGAAGAACAACCTTATGTATGGGAGGTTTAATCGATTAAATAGGGAGATTTGATCGATTAAATCTTCAAGTCAACAATTTTTGCCTATTTTGACCATTTAATCGATTAAATTTTTGGCTTAATCGATTAAAGAGGGGCTGATTGGTAGATAGTTTTCAATAAGGGGCAAAATGGTTATTAAATAATTAATGAGGGGCAAAAGGGTGAAAAAGCTCTAATTTGTTCATGTTTAATCGATTACAAAACAATTAATCAATTAAATATGGGAAAAATATTTCTGCAGTTACTGCAGATGAATTATCTGCATTTATTCCCAAAACGACGTCGTTTTGGTATTGAAATCTTAAAATATATAAATATAAATACTATTATAACCCTGAAATAAATTAAAATTACAAAAACACCATGATTTTCGCTCCAAAACGACGTCGTATTAGGCTTACTGCATATAATCTATTTGCAGTAACTGCAGAAAAAACGAACCCATTAAATATTGAAAAAAGATAATGTAATCGATTATAACTTTATTTTAATCGATTAACCATACAACAATTTTTGTTGTTGTATGCATTAAAATCCATTAACAAGTTACTTTCGCTCTTCTCTCCCTCAGTTAACATCCCTTTATCTATGATTCAGACATTCTTAAAAGTCTACCAACGCATTCCCAATAAAATTCAGACATTCAAAAAAAGAAGGCCCACTCCCTTGCTTGACATGTAATGCTAACTTTTGTAAAGAAAAGACAAGATACGGTCAGAGTTTAATAACTTTGTTGGTGGGTGGCCGAATTTTTGCTTAGCTTCATGTAAGGTACCCACAAAGTAAAATTTCCAGGACTTAATCGAGACGGTGAAGTGTTAAACAATTCAACCATGTAATGTAATATTACTAAGTCACAAATATATGTGTTGTAACTAACAGCTCTATTGTTAAACAAGTTAACCAGTCACTTAGTTAAACTAGTAATCTACAGAACTGAGTGTAATGACAGTGAGTTCAAGAAACGAAAAGAAAAACACTATGCATTCAATTGTCCAATGTGATTCGAAATCTGCAGAGACTCAGATTTACTGTGTAAAAATGCAAACAGAGACTGGAAATGAATTTAATCTTTAATTTTGTTTTTTTTCTTTGCTCTATTCACTAACAAAATTTTCTTTGATTTACAAAGCCACGAGTAGGATCAAATTCAGAAGGGCATGATATGGGTAGTTTTGGTGTCATAGGAAGAAAGACATTTGGAGCACTATGGGGGAACAATTGCTTTGCATCAGAATTAGAATCTTCGTCAAGCCATTGCCCTTTGTGATGGCTTCTTGCGCCTTCTGATCTCGAAACAGATAAATGGGGACATGCAACCGAAAGTTAATCGATTAAAAAAAGTTTATAATGATTAAAAAAAGTTTCTAATCGATTACATTAATTTTATCAGTACTTAATCGATTAAGCAGGGACAAAATGATGTATAGTTTTGGAATGGAGCAAAGTGATTATTTTTTAATTAATAAGGGACACAAGGGTCAAGCCGTCGATGAACCAATATCTATCTTAGAAGGGTTTATTATTTCTCCCGGATTTACTAAATACATAAGTGTATGGAATTTATATTTTTTTTTTTAATTTTTTCTTTTCTTCACATAAATTCATATGGGCTTCACACATTTTTATGTGTGTGTAGAAAAGAAAATGTATTTTCTATAACGTGAGAAATATTAATCTTATTTTATAATTTGATTATAAAAAATATTACATGAAATAAATGATTATTTCAATCTCATATAAAATTTAAAAAAATCAAAATAAGTATTTAAAAATGAAAGAATAATGTAATATTATATATTTTTATTTTTTTTCGAGGAGAAAAGGTGTGTGAGCATTGAGGCCAAGGATGTTGTTAATTGGGAATGTAATACACTAATGATGGAGGTAAGGTTGTTGAAGTACTATATCTACTGTGTATTATTTGACTCGTTTTTTATGTTATGTATCGTAAATCGTATCGAATTGTAAGATGCAGAAATATAACATAAAAATAATTTAAAAATATATATTAAAATATTTATTTAATTATTTTCTTTATTAATACAAATTTTTAATATTAATTTTTGAATTCAAATCACAAATCAAATATTTTTTTCTTTTTGTTATTAATAATAATTTTTTAGATTTTTTATATATTTAATTTATATTAAAAATTATAAATTTGGATTTAACTTTTTTATTATATAATACACAATATGTATAAACCCTACAATGCATAATGATACGCTTGTAAATCGTATTGTATCATAGAAATCGTATCGTGTATCGTACTATTTAAATAACTATGGATAGAGGTACTATCGAAGTAGATATAGTTATTTTTATTTTATTTTTTGACTTTTAATTTAAAAAATAAAAAACACATATTTTATTAACTATTCTATAATATAATTTTTTAAAAAAAAATTAAAATACAGTCAAATAGACTCAAAGTTGCAAATCCGCTGCGCGCTGGTGCAATTTATTTTTGGGAAAAACAAGTATCATATTGTAGGACAATCATTTTGTCATACTATAGAAATAATAAGTGTGGGGTCCATCATGTTTAAAATAAAAAGGAAACAAAATGTAATACAAATATCGATATATGTGTAAGAAATGTTACATTTATCATGCAACATTACAAATGCAAAACCCTTCATTTTTATGATATTTGGGACTATTAATTTGAATCTAATTTAACAGTTGAAAAAAGATTGTAAAGGTAAAAAAATTAAATTAATAAACAATATAACCCACCCATCTCCATATATATAATTGTGACCCATTTTTTTTATCACTAACTTATTATTAAATTATATTTAGATTGAACCTCTCAACATCTTCCCCATTAATATAACGATAATATAGAAATTAATAAAATGTAATAATTATAAATGAGAGAGGTTATAATTACTATTTTTTTTACTACTTATTACTATTCTTAATTTTGATCTTTTTCCTCCGTGCATCGCACGGGTAATACATTAGTAAAAAAAGATAATAACTATAACCTTTCCCTTTATAAATTGCTGATAAATATTAATGTAATGATTAATTTATCGGTGTCCTAAGTATTCACACAGACTCGTATATCAATTAAAATAAACACATTAAGCTTGCGAAGAGTGAAATTGAAATCAAAAATCCGAAGTAAGTTGAATTCACAGTATCGGAGAGGGCTTTTGCTTTGCCATCTTCACGTTCGCTGCAACTGCCGTTCTCAACCCAGTCGTTGCTGATTGCTGGAGGAGGAGCTAACATCTAAGCCAATGCTGCGTCGCAATAACCTTCAAGGTTAGTTATATGATTTTTTGATACATATTTTTTATTTTTTTTGCCAAAGTTTTTCTTTTCATTGTGGAGAACAATAAGAGATTGTATAATATTAAAATTATATTATTGACCATAATACAACTTCGGCGAACAACTTTGTTAGTGTGTTTATCTCTTATTCTGTGTCGTTTCAACAAGATTATTATGAGTTCTTGAGTTTATTCATATTTTTAGAATTTTATTTATTTATTTACATAGTGACTACATTGATAGTGTTTGAGGATTAAGAAAAATTAATCAGTGCTAGAAACTGATGCAAATACATATGTAAAATGATCCAAAATAAATCCATTGAACTTTTCAATGAATGGAGAAGATAAAAGATTGAGCGTCTTAAGTATGAAGTTCTAGCTCGAGGCTAATTTATTATTATTTGTAATTCTATATATCTCTTGATTGTAAGTCTGATTTAAATTATTTACATTTCTTGATTTTGGTTAATTAACTTAGGCAAATCCTTTCTAGATTCATTGCTCCTCCAAATAAAATTCAAGCTCTTTAAGATATTGAAAAGCAAGTTGACTTGATCAATGTTGATAGCAGTTATTTTGATTAGTGCTTAGGGAAAAAAATGTAAAGGAGAGTGCGAGGCAGATGGTGGTTCTTATGTTTTGCACTTTTACTAGTGTGGGAGCTGCAAGTGTTCCCTCTCAAAACCCAGTGGATAGAGCTGTCAAAAAGTCCCTAACCCCATGGGCCACCCCTTGGCCCCTCATTTTCAGCCTCCCAATTTTTTTTTGGCCCTCGTTCTTTTTGGGTTCAAAACCTAATTTCTCTTTGTCATCGTTCTTCTTCACGAGCTATTTTTTTTTTCTTCTTCTCTTAGTTCTTCTTCTTCACAAAGGTTGTTCGACTCGTTCTTCTTCTCTGATTTCTTCTTGCTTCAACTAGTTCTTCTTCTTCTTTACAAAGGTACGGTTTCCGTTCACAAGTTTTTTTTCTCCTCAATGGCTTCATATGTTTTTCTTAGGATTTTTCTGCTTGCTTCAAATGGTATCATGGGGTGTTTGCCCTTTAACTTTGAAATTTCATCTGGGTCTTTTTTTTTTCAATTTAAATTGTGCTATCGAGTAACTTTAAGGCTTCTTTTTTGAAATTTTCTTTGATTTTGTGGGTTTGTTTGCAGAGGTTGATATACCAGCTTTGCAAGGGTGTTGTTTTCTGCCACTATCATCGAATCTTGCACAGGTATTTGTTGTTTTGAAGGACCAATGAGATTTTTGTATTCTCATCAACTATTTGGTATTTTTTTTGTTCAAACTGATATGCTCTTGTTGCCTTGGTTCTAAAATTTTTAACGATGGTACTGGGTGATGAGTATTTTCATTACATGAACATAATGTATTAACATAAAAATGCAATACTTACCATTTAGTATGTTCTTTTTCTTGTAAATCCTTCTCCAATGCATCTACCTTCTTCTGAAGTTCTGCATCTTCACCATCTTCTATGTGTTTCAAGACATTTAAATGGATATTACTTTGGTGCTATACCCCATTCCCAGTTAAGGAATTCAGTGTTGCTACTCTAACGAAGTTAGATTTAGTTGTTTTCCCTGTGCTAGTTCTCTTTTACTTTTAGAAAATTGGTTTCTATTTCTGGTTTGGCTCTTTTTTCGCACTGTATCGAGTTTAATTGATTCTGGGTGTAAATGGCTAGATCTAGATGATAAGGGAGATACATAGCTTTTCCGATACCATATGGTTTTATTTTAGTTTTGATTATTTTTTTTATTACCTTTATGGCCAAGTCTAACCGTGAGAGCTTTTCAAAGTAACTTTGTTTGGTAAATGATGTAGATAGTGATCATTTCTTCCCATCTTTTCTTATTTTGGGAGCAATTGTTAACAGTAAAAGAACTATCATTTTGCCTCCTATAGCACTCAAACTGTTTGGTTGGGTGGGTTATTTAGATCTTTGGTGTGAATGATTAGGTGTAGAGAAATGGTTTCCTTTTTCTTTTTTTGATTTCTTTCTTCCTTCAAATTATGCTTTGAAATGTCTGTAAATTCCATTGTGTAAGAAAGGTATCAATCCATCTCAATTCTATGATTCATGGCTTTGTCAAGCTAACAGTGAATTAACTTTTTAACAGACGAACCTAACTTTAGTGAAATGCAATGTTAGTAAGTTTGAATGATGAAAACCTTGTTTGCTTTCTCTTCTGCTTAAACTTGTGGCTTGTCTTTGATTGCTGATCCGAAAATCTTAAGAAGAGAGGACATGATCCGAAAATGCAATGGTATTGTGTGTCACTCTTTTGTAAAAACTAAATTTATCTTCTGATTTATAAATATTTGTAAGAGGACATGATGAACAAAGGTTCATTCTTATGAACAAAGTTTCATTCATAACCAATCATTAGTTGCCATACAACTTGTTGCAGAAAATTTGTGAAGCATGAATTATTGATGCTTTTCCCTTGGATTTTTAACTTGTTTGCCAGTTGCTGTTTCTATGAAGAGACTCATCTTCACATGGATTGATAATTGATAAGGTATCATAAACCAATAATGTGGCTTCTTTTATTTTTAAAATTAATTAAAAAATATCCAGGATTATATTATTGTTGATCTACAACTTGGTGATAAACGTCCATGGGCCAAGCTTCACATTTTTTTTTTTTAGATTTATTGAAATAATGTTTTCGGGATTTACAAAATAAAAGGCACATCATGCTATGGATGATGGTATGGAAGATATTGGTAAATACCTACAAACTCTAGCTTCCTTATATACAAGGCCTTGGCTGCAATGATACCCCATTAGTGGGCTACAATGATACCCCATTAGTGGGCTACAATGCCTATCTTCGGTACATATGCGTAGTCCCTCCAGAGCACACCCATCAGTTTTCTCTAATTTCTCTAATCTTCAGATTGTCCTAGATATGCATCTGATCCTTTGATGAAGCGTATTAGAATCCCATTATCCACCCCACAAAAATTTTCTGGTTTTATAAGGTCTCTCAATTTTCTCACATCACGGATGAAGTCTCCAAATTTGGAAGCAGGGAAGATTGCTGTACTCTCATAGAAATGTTAAAGATTGTTGTACTCATTTTATTTTTTTAATGCTCCGTGATTGTATGCCCACTACTATTTGTATATGAAGCTCTCTTAGATGATTGCAATATTGATTTCTTCATGACTAGGCTTTTTATGCACCATTATTTTTAACATATATTTTGTCTTTCATTATTTCAAGTCTCAAAAGAGTAGCTGTTGCTTCTATGTAGATGGTGATATACCCACACAAAAAAAGTGGAGAGATTGAGGATTTTACATGCTCTATGATGTGGCGAGATTGGAGGGGTTATCTTTTGTTCAATAGTAAAGGGTCCTGGTGCTACTCAGTTTCTTTGTGCCCCACATAGTTGTAAAATGCAAAGTCTGTGCCATATGATTGTATGCCCACAGTTTTAATTTTGATTACTATAGACTTAAGTTTTGCAATTGATGTAAATGGCCCTTAAAAAACCAATTATTTCTCATTTTCATTTATGTATGGTAAAAGTGCATATGATTACTGGTTAGGGACAAGTGCACCAAGGAATAATAAGATTTTTGGCCCTTAAAAAAATATGATTACTGGTTATGTAAATGGCCCTTAAAAAATCAATTATTTCTTATTTTTCAAAAATCTGAAGAATAAGATTTTTGGCCTGCGGGTTGACCCTAACCCGTTGGGTTATGTGACTTTTTAGCTTGTGTGGGTTGTTCAATATACGGGCTTTTTGGCCCTATGGACTTTTTAGCCCTGGCCCGTGTGGGCGAGGGCCTAACGGGTCGGGGTGGCCCGTTTTGACAGCTCTACCAGTGGGTGAGTTGGAAGTTCATTTGAGGGGTGCGGGGTGGGAAAAGACCGGACATACCCGCTCCATCGCCAAGCCTTAGACCAATTAGGTGCCCTTTAGTGGGTCAGCCTGGTAAAATGTCTGCCCATTTAAAATAATGGGCTCAGACTAGCCCATTTGAAAGATAATAGCCACAATTCTCTCCTCAGCGTGTGTATAAAACTGTTACGGAAAATAAATAAGCACAACCTAATCCAAACACATTTGAATTCTCACGGTTAAGGTATCCCTCTCCTTGTTGTCGTCCTTAATTTTTGAAAATTGAAATTGATTGATAGACGCCTCCATCTAAAGAATCTCAGGTGATACACACCCCAACCTTTTGTAGCTTTAGTCCTGAATTTACTCCATCTAGTATTTAGCTTTTCTCAATTGTTTTTTTGTGTATGGTTAAATGCAATTTTTGGATTTTTTTTATTCCATCTTTCATGTATTGGATTTGTGGGCGATTTCCAAACTAGGTCTAATGGGTTGGCTTTGGTCTCTATTGTGATTCAGGAATGCCAGAGAGCAAGCCAGTGGTTGGCCTATCATGGCAACCACAGTTGCCATTCGCATCTTCGTCAAATGTTGTAAATGATGGATCTCATACCAAATCTCAACCCGAGGCATCAACTAGGACCCTTTGGAAACTGAATTCAGAGCTGGTTGATGGGCTTTTTGTTCCTCCGAATGATCCCAGAAAATTAAACAAGTTACTGAGAAAGCAAGTTAAAGACACTGCTGGGAAGAATTGGTATGCGCTAAATTATGATCTAAAACAAGTTTCTGTCTCTGAATGCATCCCGGGTTGAAACTTTTTTGTTTGGTTGTTTTTCTATTTCACTTTTACACCACTTAACTGGGTGTAGTGGTAGTTGCCCTTTTTTTTAATCATATATAAAGTCATTCATCTGAATTTTATTTAGTTCATTTTGATTATTTCCTATGGTTTGTTCTCTTGTTTTTTGAATGGGAATTATCTAATTATATTTAAATCTTTGCCAGGTTCAACATGCCTGCTCAAACAATCACCCCTGAGTTGCAGAAAGATCTAAAGTTATTGAAGGTACTTTAGTTTGGACATCTTCTTCTTCTCCACAATGATTTGAAATAGTGATACAACTCTGGTTAGTGAGACAGTAGTTTGTAGAATTTAATAGAGTAAGAGACAGGGCATTAGTAGAACTGGGTTGTTTTATTGATAATAAAAGGGAAATAACAAGAGATCAATCTCTTCAAGGAGCACACTTAGATTTCTCTCAGCCTAAACTTAAAACAAATTTCAGTCTGCCTGCTGGATATTAGCCTCCTCCTATTTAAAAATAAAAGTCTATCAGCAAAAAAGATAGGATAACTAAAAAGAGATAATATAACTAACAATCATAATCCTATCAACTTATCGGAAATCAAATAATTCAAAAGTGCCCAGCTATAATAACTAATCCCTTGGCTAACTAACATTATCTTCTGATGGAGGTGATGTAACATTATCTTCTGGTGAAGTTGATATGATCTTTCTGGTATATATTTTTAACAGCTGAGGACCTCTAATGTTTCGGACCGTATGAAATATGCTCATTTCATTGCCCAATATGATCTCCTGTGAATTTTGCTTAGATTGAGCTGACAACAAGCATTAGACATGCACACACTTGCATCCAAAATGATAAGAAAGAATGAAAGACAAGTATGTGATGCTGATTTCTTCAAGAGATGTGGTATTATAGTCACAGAAGGATTGAGAATAGCATTTTTTTTGAAGAATGAAAATTTCTTATTAATGCCTCTTATCAATTTAAGTCTTTTCATAATTCTTATGGGTTTGTTGTTGCCTTGCAAGCCCCCTTCTCATAGTCCAGGTGTCATGCTTCTTGTTGATAGAATTAGGGTTTTCAGTGATTGGTAGATAGATAGCTGCTCCCTTTGGGCTTTTGCTTCAACAAATAAATAATTGTTAGCTCTGATCTGTAGTGAGTAATGACTGTTGTTTATCTGATGAGCTGAATTTATATGTTGGTTTAGAATATTTTTTAGTTAGCATTAGAAGACTTTCGGAGACTTTCCTGGTGTCGTGAAATAAACTACAATGATGTAAATTGTAAACTATTCTATACAGTGGCATGTTAAAGCTTTAGGCCATGGATATGTACATTGAGAGTGCAATGGGAAATGTTGAGACCAAAGTTCATATCAATAGCATTAAAAATAAATAAATCTTTCTAGACATTTATATAGTATTTGCTAACAACACAGATTTCAATGTATCAATCAACTTGTGTCAAGATATCTAATTTTGTTTCATACACCAGTTCTTATCCTTTCATTTCTAGGAAATAGGATCCTTACACTTTGATATGTATATATATTGATGGTTACAGTTGAGGGGTGCCATTGATCCCAAGCGTCACTACAAGAAGGGTGATTCAAAATCATAGACACTTCCCAAGTATTTTCAGGCAAGTTCAGGGTTGTTACGTGTTCCATCAAAATTCAATTTCTGTTCAACAGGTCTAATTTTTGGGGATCATTTGAAAATGCTCAGGTGGGAACAATTGTAGATTCTCCTTTGGACTTCTTCTCAGGCAGATTAACAAAGAAGGAGAGAAAAGCATCGCTTGCAGATGAGTTGCTTTGTGATCAAAACCTTGCAGCTTACAGGTAAGATTGGCAGTAGAAGGCATATGTGCCTGGTCAAGTTTAAATTAGCACTTTATTCATTCATTTTATATATGCATGTCCTAGTCAGCTAGGATGTGATGACCTTAGAGAATGAATGTCAGAAACGGTTAAATCTTTAACCAAATAACATTCAAATCAAATCAAAACACATTTTAGGGGGAAGTGGTATTTATTGTCTTTGTTTTTTCTGAAATTCTGCTACTAAATATATGATGTGAAAACAAGCACATATCGGTATGGTATGTCGGTATTTAGTCCCCCGCATGTGGGTTGGAAGTTGGAATATTGAAGGTGGAACTGATAAGCCGTTTTAAGTTACTCAACTACTTTGTTAGGTTATGTTGTTTGGTAAAATAGCTTCGTACAATTAGCTAAAGTAGCATTGTTCCTGTGCTTTTTAGGTTACTTACGTTCCCTCCTTGTTTATCAACTTTTCTAGGAAGCGGAAGGTTCGAGAAATTGAAGAACAGAATCGACCAGCTGGGAATGAAAAGTGGAAGATTAAACGTCGGAATTCTCGGAAGCGTGCAAAGGAAAGGAGGAATTACTAAATTTTCCACCCTTTTCGAGCTCATCCATGTCATTTTCTCTGGTTTTGGACAATCACATTCAATGTTGTCAACAAGCAAATTAGTTCAATGCTACGAAACAGTTTAGAATTTTGATGTAATTTAAAAATCTCTTATCTTAAATTAATTAACTATAAATCCTACTAATTGCTATGTTTTGTGTGTTTATTTTAGTCTCATTGTTTTCAGTATTATTTTTTGTAGTATGGAAATTCACTTTCTTTAAAATGAAGTAAAAAAACTAGTGGCTGAGTACATTAGGGATGTTCATGGAACATGTTTGTTTTGGTGTAAAAAAGTTCGGAGTAAGAAAATTCAAAACCTGGAAGGGAAAATTACCAAAAAAACAAACTCATGAAGGAAAACATTTGTATCATATTTATGTAGGCAATAATCACATTTCGTACAATCATTGTTCATATTTTTAGCGGGAGTTCACTTTTTTTGTAATTTTTTCTAGATAAGAAAATAAATAACATTTTTGAAGCCTATCACGTGCATAACTGGAGATAACAGATAATGGCTACAATTAAATATGCAGAATAAAGGGTATTTATAATTTGAGTAATGAAATTCAAGTACAATATGCAGAAATCAACAAGACACAAAATATTAAATTGTCATGTTAGAACATAAAACAAATAATCATTTGCAACAATAAGCAATTGGAGGAAAGGAACATGGTGTACCTTATCACTTGCAAATGAAACTCTTCTCGGCTAGTATCACTTCTATACTAGCTCTCGATAATGATATCTAATCACTTCCACTCCATTCAGTGGAGGAGTCATGGAGAGGCTAAAAGGGATTGTGCGCCCTCAATTTCACTAAACATTTATGTTAAACTATATTCAAACTTGAAATATAATATAATATAAATTCGCTCCCCTTCATCTTTATTATTTCTCATGTATAAAGAAAATTTGGAGAGTTCTTCAAATTTGAGTGTGTATTGACCTATTACTGTGCTGTCCCACTTAAGTTAGTATGAATTTTGAATTTCTCACCCTTTCTCATAAAATTTTCTGACTCTATCATTGACTCCACTCACTCACAATCTTGTTAATTTGAGGATTGAAGTCCTTGCATGTACATCGCTCCTTCTTAAGTCTTTATAGTTTATACTTTATACATTAACACTTTTTCATCCCCCATTAATCTCTTTTACTTAGAATATGATGGCAAAAATTAGATGGTGAACATAACCATAAACACTTAATAATGGTTTAAGCACTAAGTGAGTATTTCAAATTAATGTGGAGGAGATATAAAAGGAGGAGAGACCTAATTCCTGTAGTCTAAAACGCATAAATGAAAAAGAAAAAGAAAAAAGTTAATCATTTCATCGAGTTGGGCAGTTGGGGCCTTGGGGTTCAGGTCTCATTTGAAAATCCAACAATCAAACCGTAATAATTGGTATGCGTCAGATTCGATGAAAAAGTGAATCAGTTGTCCAAACTAATTCGTACTAATAAAAAAAATATTATTTTAATTTTTTAAAACTTGTTTTCTTAATAATAAAAAATTCTTGAGCTCAAATAACTTCAAAGGTTAAAATAATGTCTGAAAATCTAAATAATTTATTTAAAATGCTTAAAAAATGATAAACGCCAAGTAACTGACATGTGAATTAATGGGTTGGTTTTAAGTTGACACTTTTGGTAACCTATGCAAAATGTGTGTTAAGGTTAAAGTACTCAACTAGCCTCTAGTTAAATATTTGGACAACCATAAATGAATTAAGCTAAACTAGTCACATGAAATTGGTTTTAAGTTTATAGATTCCCACATTTATATAAACTTTACTTAATCCATTATCAAATAATATGAGGCTACATCACATTTGAATATCCCAACATTAATCTTATACATTTATTATCAAAATGTTGCACATACCTGCCTCTAATATTTTCCCTAGGACGAGTAGCTTTTAAAGGACATACAAAAACAAAACAAGTTAATCTTAGCTGATTTTAACGTTAAACCATGGCCATGGGTACAGCACTAGCCGATTGTAAAGCCAGAACAAGTTCATCCCAACGAATTTTGGAAGAAAAAATAGAGCACGGGGAGAATAATAATAATAAAAATAAACAAAATTAAACATCCCACGGTAAATTTCGAAAGTGACATCTGAGGTCCTGCTTGCCAATACACTCCACTTGTACCTACCATACAAGATACACTTCTAGCACCAGACACCAATTTTGATCATGTATCAAGTTCGAATTCCCCATTGCAATTGGATGCAGTATCTCCACTACAATTGGACACAACTGCCACACTAACACCTATAGTTGAAGCATCATTCGAGAATACCTCTGACTTACAAACAGATCTGTTAATCACCAAGAGACAAGAGGTATTCATTGTAATCCTTATTCTATTAAACTACACAACATTGGTGCTATTATATAGCAAACCAATTGAAGAATACAAAGAGGCACACTCAATGTGGGACTTCTATACTATGTACAATTACACTCCCCCTCAAGCTGGAGCACATAGATCGTATGCACCAAGCTTGTTACATATCTGGTCTATCCTAGGTCCTCTCAAAGACTTAGTAAATACATCAGCTAATTGATCATTTGAGTTGACAAAACGAGTGACTATATCTCCTGAGAGAACCTTTTCCCTAAGGAAATGACAATCTATCTCAATGTGCTTAGTTCTTTCATGAAACACTGGATTTGAAGCAATATGCAAAGCAGCTTGATTATCACAAATGAGAGATGTTGGGCCAGTGTCTCCAAACTTGAGTTTCTTCAGTAGCTGTTTTAACCAGATGAGTTCACAGGTAGCTGTGGCCATGGAGCGATATTCTGCTTTAGCACTTGATCTAGCAACTACACTTTGCTTCTTACTTCTCCAGGAAATCAAGTTATCTCCAACGAATACACAATACCCAGAAGTGGATCTTCTATCAATAGGAGAACCTGCCCAATCAGCATCTGAGTATCCTACAACTCTGGTATGACCTTTGTTTTCATAGAGAAGACCTTTGCCAGGAGAAGTCTTGATGTACTTGAGGATACAGATTACTACATTCAGTTGATCTTCACAGGGAGAATTCAAGAACTTACTTACTACACTGACTACAAAGGAAATGTCTGGTCGAGTAACTGTGAGATAGTTCAGTTTCCCAACCAATCTTCTATACCTTTCTGGATCAGAAAATATCTCCCCCTGATTTGGTAAAAGCTTGACATTTGGATCCATAGGAGTATCAACGGGCTTAGCATTTAACAATGTTGTTTCCTCAAGAATATCCATAGCATATTTTCTCTGTGATAGTACAATGCCATCTTTGGATTGGGCCACTTCTATCCCTAAGAAATATCGGAGTCTTCCAAGGTCCTTTGTTTGAAAATGATGGCACAAATGTTGTTTTATCTGAGTTATGCCATGAGTATCATTACCTGTAATGACGATATCATCAACATATACTACCAAATAAATAGAACCTGAATCAGAGTGTCTGTAAAAGACTGAGTGATCATCCTCACTTTGAGTCATGCCAAACTGCTGCACAACAGTGCTAAACCTTCCAAACCAAGCCCGGGGAGACTGCTTTAGACCATACAAGGATCTTCGGAGACGACAAACTAGGTTAGACTCCCCCTGAGCAACAAACCCAGGAGGTTGCTCCATATAAACCTCTTCCCGCAGATCACCATGGAGGAAAGCATTCTTTATGTCCAGCTGATACATAGGCCAGTGATGAATGGCTGCCATAGTAATAAAGAGGCGAACATAAGTCATTTTCGCCACGGGAGAAAATGTGTCACCATAGTCAAGGCCAAATATCTGAGTATAACCTTTAGCCACCAAGCGGGCCTTAAGACGGTTCACCTGACCATCCGGACCAACTTTAACCGTGTATATCCATCGACAGCCAACAACAGACTTCCCAGAGGGAAGGGGAACCAGATCCCAGGTACCACTACTCTGAAGTGCACTCATCTCATCAATCATGGCCTGTCGTCAACCAGAATGTGATAACGCCTCACCTGTAGTCTTAGGAACAGATACAGAAGAAAGATAAGAGAGGCAAGCAAAATGGGATGGTGAAAGACGATGATAACTCAAATTTATTAAATACCTGGGAGGGGGATAAGAATCACGAGTACCTTTCCGGAGTGCAATAGGCACATCAATGTCAGACGGAAGGATCGGAGCTGCCGGAGGAGATGATGACGGAAGTGAGTCCACAGGAGCCTCAGTAACAATAGGGGCAGACTCGGTGGGGGCAGGGTCCTGGGGAACAGGGGGACGTTGCCGACGATGATAGACCTGGAGGGGGGAACATGGGCGGGAACAAGGACGGGGACATCGAAAGAAGGAGATGGTGAAGGTATATAGTGAACTGAAACAGGTGGTAAAGGTAGCTGAGTAGCAACAGAATCACTGGGATGGGAGGAGGAGTCAAAGAATGGAATAGACTCAAAGAATGTAACATCTGCCGAGACAAAGTAACGACGAAGACTAGGAGAATAACAACGATTATGAAGTACGGAGGAAGGCATCCGATTAATGAGATAACAAGCTGTGAGGACAGCATCGCCCCAATACTGGAATGGGATATGACCATGTAACAAAAGTGTCCGAGTAGTCTCAATTAGGTGACGGTTCTTGCGTTCAGCAACCCCATTATGTTGAGGGGTGTGTGAACATGATGTCTGGTGAAGGATGCCGTGAGATGCAAAGAAGGTTTGAAACTGATGAGACAAATATTCACGAGCATTGTCATTTCGAAAAATGCGAATCGAAACACCAAATTGAGTAAGGATTTCATTAAAGAACTTGTTAAAAATAGAAAACAATTCAGACCGATTTTTCATTAAAAATAACCAAGTACATTGAGAATAATCATCGATGAAAATGACAAAATATTTGTACCCCATAGTGGGAACGGTACGACTAGGACACCAAATATCTGAATGAACTAAAGCAAAAGGAGACGAAGACCGACGACTGACACGATCGGGAAACGAACTACGAGTGTGCTTCCCTAACTGACACGACTCACAAGACAAACTAGATAAATTTGAGAAACGTGGGACCATCTTCTGGAACTTAGCAAGATTTAGATGACCCAACTGAGCGTGGATAGTAAGCGGATAATCCACAACAGAGCACACTGGAACAGAAGTTGAAAGCTGATAAAGGCCACTGGACTCAGATCCGACGCCAAGTGTCCTCCTCGAGCTCCGATCCTGCAAAATGACAGACTCTTTAGTGAAAGAAATAATACAGTCAAGGGATTGAGTCAAGCGACTAATGGAAATAAGGTTGAAAGGAGAATGAGGAACATAAAGCACATTCTCAATGGGAATAGAAGGAAAAAGGAGAACAGTGCCAATCCCTTGGGACTAAACCAGTGACCCATTAGCCATAGTGATACTGGGCAGGGGACCAGACGTACAGAGAGAGGTAAATAAAGACTAATTACCAGAAATATGGTCAGATGCACCAAAATCGAGAATCCATGGACCAAGAGAGGGCGAGTGGGAAACACCAGCAAATGAATTACCAATGTGTGCACTTGAGGCAGTGGTACCAGGAGGTGGTTGTGATCCAGCAATCAAGGCAGAGTCCGAGGCAGGAACAGTAGTCTGAGCAAAATGAGCGGAGCGAGGAGGGCGACCGTGAAGATCCCAGCAACGATTAATAGTATGGCCTGACTTTTTGCAATGAGTGTAGAGAAAGCGTCTCGTAGAGGGTTTGCTTCCACGTGCAAAACCCTTAGAGACAAGGGCAGATGGGTCAATTGAAGAGGGAACAGATACTGCAGGCTCCATAGAAGTCTTAGGTGGAATGCGAAGCAACGTAGACCAAACAGAGTCCAGCGATGGAACCAGCAACGAAAAGCAAAGAACCGCCTGTGAATAGTGACCAGCAAGGGAAAAGACACCGTAGGAAGTCGAAACAACAAAGTGAGGACAGATCCAAGTGCGCAAGGAGAAGACGAAGGGAACCGTGGTGGTCCGACGGCCAACCAGAGTGGCACGCGCCGCTGCAACAAAACGGGTTGCAGCCGCTGTTTGACGCGCGTGAGAGCGCGTGTAGAAGGATCTGAGGATGGGTCCTGGACAGAAACGAGCGCCTTCTCGTGGCGATCAGATCGATATGGGTTTCACCGGAGACGGCAGTCAACAGCGGTGGACGGCGGTGGATAGTGGTGCCTAATGGCGGCAGTGATCAGACAGGTCCGTAGACGATATATGGAAGCCGGAAATTGACAGATATGACTGTTTCCGAGGAAGAAAAAAATATTTTACTCAGCAGACAGTGGTCCACCGGAAAAAAACCGCGGATTAGGATTCCTCTTGTTAGGCTCTAGATACCATGTTAATCACCAAGAGACAAGAGGTATTCATTGTAATCCTTGTTATATTAAACTACACAACATTGGTGCTATTATATAGCAAACCAATTGAAGAATACAAAGAGACACACTCAATGTGGGACTTCTATACTATGTACAGCAACAAGATCAAATCTCAGAGTAAGTCTTAATCCTAACTCTACCATTTTAAATAATACCTCTACATCTGATTCTTCTAATCCACCTATAAGGCAGTCACAAAGAAGCACAAAAGGCATACCCAAAGTATCCTATGAACCAGATCCTAAGTCCAAAGTCAAGTATCCCATAAACAACTATGTGTCCAGTCATAAACCACTCGAACCATATGCATTGACCACTGATCTCTTGTCCAATATTTCTATTCCAAATTGTGTGCAGGAGGCCTTGAAAAATCAGAAATGGAAAGAAGCAATGAATGCTGAAATGGAGGCATTACAAAAGTACATGGGAACTAGTAGACATACCACATGGAAAGAAAACTATTGGGTGCAAATGGGTGTTTACGGTCAAAATGAAGGCAGATGGACACATTGATAGGTATAAAGCTCGTATGGTTGCCAAGGGTTATACCCAAAGATATGGAGTTGATTACCAAGAGACATTTGCCCCCGTGGCAAAATTGAATACAATTCGAATCTTAATCTCCATTGCAACCGTGACTGGCCATTGAAGCAATTTGATGTAAAAAATGCGTTTTTAAATGGAGATTTGGAAGAAGAAGTGTACATGGATATACCACTAGGAGTCAAGAGAAGTATGACTGAAGAAACCAAGGTTTGCAAGTTTAAAAAGGCACTATATGGACTTAAACAATCACCAAGGGCGTGGTTTGGAAGATTTACTTTGGCTATGAAGAATTTTGGGTACACACAAAGCAACTCTGATCACACTATGTTCACCCAAAACAAAGAAGGGAAAGTAACCATTTTAATAGTTTATGTTGATGATATAGTTGTAACAGGGGATGATCCAGATGAAGTAAAATTGTTGGAGTAATATCTGGCCACGGAATTCGAAATGAAAGATCTAGGAAATCTTAAATATTTCCTTGGAATTGAGATTTCAAGATCAAACCAAGGGATATTTTTATCACAGAAAAAATTTATCCTGGATCTACTAACTGAAACTGGTATGTTAGCTTGTAAACCAGTAGATACACCAATAGAGATGAATCACACTTTGGGAGTGTACCCAGATCAGGAAGGAACAGATGTTAACCGCTATCAAAGATTGGTAGGTAAGCTTATTTATCTCTCACATACAAGGCCTGACATAGCTTATGCAGTAAGTGTGGTGAGTAGGTTTATGCATGCTCCTAGTGAAGACCATATGAATGCTGTGTTCAGAATACTAAGGTATCTCAAAGGGTCATCTGAAAGAGGATTGCTGTTTTCAAAAGGAAAAAATCAATTAATTGAGGGGTACACTGACTCCGATTGGGCAGGAGACAGAACTACCAGGCAGTCGACATCTGGGTACTTCACATTTGTTGAAGGAAATTTGGTGACTTGGAGAAGCAAGAAACAAAAGGTAGTAGCCAAGTCTAGTGCAGAAACTGAGTTCCGAGGAATGACACATGGTGTTTGTGAATTGTTATGGGTTAAGAATGTATTAAAGGACCTGGGTATCAATTATGATCAACCAATGATTTTACATTGCGACAATAAAGCGGCTATAGAAATTGCTCACAACTCGGTTCAGCACGATAGAACGAAGCATGTTGAAGTTGACAGGCATTTTATTAAAGAAAAACTGGATCAGAAAATTATCCATGTTCCATATGTGAAATCTGAAGACCAGTTGGCAGATATTTTAACAAAGGCAGTATCTGGAAAAGTGTTTGAGACTACAATCAACAAGTTGGGTATGGTAAACACACATACATCAACTTGAGGGGGAGTGTTGGACCGAAGATTCAAATTCATATTTCTGTTTACAAGTTGCTTTCTAGATTCCGAATGTATAGGAAAATATAAATAGAATGTATAGGCTGTTTCATTATTTTTAGTGATACTGTTAACAACAAACTCTGGTTGTTTTATACTTGTATAAATATGGACCTTAATTAGCAGAGGTCTCAATAATGAAAATTAGAGAATTATTCTTCCATCCACTTATTTGACACGATTCACCCCCCACCCGGAAGCATACCTAAACTTAAACACTGTTTAAATTTAGTGTATAGTATATACAGCTTGGATAGTTGCATGGAGATACGTATTTCTGATATTCCTCATAAAATCTTTTTTTTTTTTTTTTTTTTGGTAATCAAATCTTTTTCTATTTAATAAGATTACGACGTGTCTACAGTCTTCACATCATTTTAATTTTTTGATAGAAACGGATTAAAAAAAAAAAGAGTAACTTGTGCACGGGAAAAGAAAATGAAAGTTAATTGGATTGGATTGCAGTGCATGCACTTGAGTTTGTTGCCTATTAATTGAACTTGATTTAATGCAAGAGAAATGAAACAGATCTACAAAGCAACAAAAGAAAATGCAGTCTCTCTAGTCACTATTGTTTTGTTCAGTTTGCTTAAAGCGATGGATCGATCCCAGGCTGCCTTGGAAGTTTGTTTGTGTACCTGTGGACTAGGATGCTAGCTGTAGGGACTAAGAGAGTACCGAATAGGATTGTGATTTTTTTTTTTTTTAACAAATTATGACACTCCCACTTTGCACCCCAAAAAACCACCCGTGATCTATGATCTGTGATCTCTTTCTGAAGATATTTCAATTCATACAGTTTCTGACTGTGTTACCTCTATCTTTCTTTCTGTATTCACCTATCCATACGCCACCATTACTTAGTGATTGGTCACTAGCAACAAATCTTACCTGGCATTCCAGTGAGGATATATTGTAATCTTCCTCCACTTAAAAAGTTGATTTTTTTTTACTTTAAAAAGTTCAGCTAGAAACAAACAATAGAAAAGCATTATTCTATCATTTAAGTAGCCATTTGCTAACATGCTTTCGGTACGTGTTTCAGTATTCTGATTACGTATCAGTATTTGATTTTTGGCTGACAGGATTGAACACATTAATTTGACTTAATTAATTATATAATGCAAGATCCGAGTGTTATGGTTGATATATGAGCGTTTAATATTATATATATGGTTGAGTCTTGAGTGTTTAATCATGCACTATATATATAAACAAAACATGGAAATATATGGTCCAAACCAAATAATGAAACTTGTTGTGGATGCATGTTCGGTTTAAATTTAAATAAATGAATATATATGGTCCCCCACTCACGGCTTCAATGGCTGCAGCAGGAATATTTTGGCCTTCTTTTTACCCTGGTGATGCTTGACGCCTCTTGAGTGACACGTCCTAATCTTAGCCCTTTGTATGGTCTATGAAACGTGGATCATTCCCTAAAGCAATATACCCTACCTTATATGAGGATACAACTTCTTAATGGTGACACGTTTAGGCTTTATCTATTCAAATTGGTAATGAAATTACGTTCGGGGAATATATGTTGGCTGTTTCATATTTTTATTTGACTTATAAGGTTTGTGGTGTTACTGTGATAGTAGTCTCTCATGTTAATGTTTCAGACTGTAAGCAAATAAGGCACTAACTAACATGGAGAGGGTAATTTTTCTTCTGATCGTGCATATAATTAAGTTCAAGAAATATTATGTGTAGCTTAGATGGTTAGCCTAGGTAAAGGTTTGGACATAGAAAACTAAATTCAATCAAATCAGCTAGGATAACGAGCATTTTTTATATAGAAAAATATTAGTTCTAAATTAAATAATATCCTCACAAAGTGATATACATGGACAAACTATTTATATTTCATGTCACAATTCTTGCACTCACTGTATAGTTGTTGTTGAAGACTTGAAGGGAGATACGTGGATTTTCTCTTCGTAAAACTCAAATTCAATTCTGATTATAAAAGTTTATTTTAGCTGGGAAAAAAATAATGATAAACACTATGTATTAAAACTTTGCCTGTATAATTTAGTTAATCTTTCGTTTGAATCATGAACTTTACTTCAAATGCACCCGCTCTGCTCCCGTCCGAAAAATTACAATACTCCAGTAGTAGGTACAATAGATCAATGAGAGTATGTCATGTCAGCTTTTATTGTTCTATAGAGAGAGAAAAAAATAATTTGTATTTTAGATTATGTATTCCGGAAAGAGTCTGATGTTTGTCATTTTAAATATTATAAGTTATGTTATTTTAGAAAAGAGACAAACACAAAAAATAAAAATCATGGAAGAGAGTAAGTGAGTGATTTTTTTGTAATTTAGATTTTAAATAAAAAATTATTTTGTGTCTATCTTTCTCTTAAAATGACACACAATTTTATTGTCATTTAAAATAAAAAACACTTTTTACTTCCAGGAAAATAAATAACGTAAAATCTAGTGTTGCACCTGTCGTATTACTCCCTTTGTATTGAAACTGCTCTCGCTCCCTTCTGGTGTATTGATGTGATTTCTTAATTGTCAAAATTGACCAGCATAGTTTACTCCACCAGAACATTGATTGTGATGAACAGCATTATACAACAGCAATTTTTTTTTTTTTTCTCCATGTATGCAACGAAAGAACAAAAGATTTCTCCAACCCATGTTCATAGTTACTTCAACGTCACAAGTCTGTCACATCTTATTCCCATTTCAGATACTATGTCTCAAATCAAACCCTCACATCAAATTCCTTATACATTCTTCATTTAAGTCCCCTTACCCTTACTCCACTCTCTTTCCCGTTTCTCCCTTCATATAATTAGAATCAACATGCATACATATATATATATATATATATATATATCAAGTTACTTAAATAAGGCCTATAAACACTAACCCCTAAGATCTAAATACTCCTTATGATTTAACCAACATAGTCCAAATGCATTTTAAGGCAAAATACCTCATTCAAACTCAAGTCTCCTATTACAGCACCAAATTCTTGAAACATAACATCAATAACAATAAAAGCAGTGCTATTTTCCAACAAAATTACAATATCTTAATACAGTCCCATCATTTTACAAACATAGCAAGTTTTTCGAATCAGTTCTTCAATGGAAGGAACTCAAAAAACTGGCTGGGCGCATTCATTGCTGAAACTGATATCTCTGTCTCTTTCTGTTGGTTAATGTTATCACTGCTGCCATGCCCATTCCTTACAGGGAAAAGTTGAAGGGTTTGAGATTCCACACAATTATTATCCTCAGTGCTGATACTGCTTAAGTGGATAACACCGTTTTCTCTGTGAGGTGAAATGAAGAAGCTGAGATCATGGGTCTTGACAAGCTTTGGGTCCATCAATCTTGCTGCTACTGTGGTTGAATTGGCCATACTAGTTGTAGAGTTAATAGGAGGGGTGTGTTGTATGAGGTGAGGGGTAACTGTAGGAGATGGAGGACAAGATAACTGCATCATATGCCACGTGGCATTCCTTTCCATAAAGTTCTTTCTCTGTTGTAATTCTCCTTCATCGAATTGGAACCATCCATCTGTTCTACTCTCTGCTACCACTGCTTTTGCTGCCCGTTGTATTGAAACAGATTCCTGAGGGTTTTAATTAAAGGCATGCAAAATCATGAAAACCTCAACATGTAAGGTACAAAACTTAAAACCAAAGGTGAAAAAAAAAAGGTACATATTTCAAATGGGCACTCCAACTCCAAGTTTGTATTTTTTAAATAAAGGTGCATGGTCGGTCTATGAGAAGTCAAATTAAAGGAGGGTGAGGTTTGTCTTTTCCATCACAAGAGTATGGGTGCTCAATTCCGTAGAATATTATGGAGTGCCCAAAAGCTTACTGAGTACTGACCTAAATGACATGAATAAGCACAAGCCCCAAAAGCCCAGCTAAGTTTCATAACAGCAGACCCGACAGAAAGGAAGGAATGCAGCTTTTAGGCCCTTTTCATTTCCCAACAAACAAAGCTTTTCTTAGGGTCCTTTCCCTAGCTAACTAGTGTGCTTATATATATATATATTCTTTATCTCCAACATCAGCTTCATCTCTAGTAATCATATGCTAATAATCAGTGCTTAATGGATACTGTTATTTCTAATAGACTTTTGGCGATTAAGTGAATCCCAAGTTGAGAAAGAAAAAAGGGTTAGTCCATGAACAAGGACAAAGACAAAGCGGGATTTAGAATAGACCTCTGCAAGAGTACTGCAGTTTGTAGGTGCCCAGTTCTTGGTCTGTTCAACTTCAAACACTGTCCTACCTGCGCCTGTAGACAAAAAGAAAAACAAAAAAGAATATAACTTTACATCTCAAGCAACAATCCGAATGATAAATTAAAAAGAAAAGCAACTACACATATAAGACGGATCTCTAACAAACAAAACTCAAAAAAAAAAAACACACATAACAAATCAAGGTATGATCAGAACCTCTAGTTTATATCTTCATTATCAGCTTTTATATTTATGTATATAAAGAAACAATAATGAAGATAATTATGTTAATATGGTTTTTTATATACCTAAGTCTTTCTTTTCAAGAGTAGTATCAAAGTCACGGGGGTGACCCTCAGCAGCTGATTCCATTTGACGGCGGCGCTTCTGCCTTTCTCTTGCTTTGTGATTCTGAAACCAATAGAAAACATTCTTCCCTTCAATTTTTCCAAATCTTCTAAGTTGTGCAGTTATTTGCTGGATTTGCTCAGCAGATGGTGTTCTTGTCCCTTTTCTATACAACTCTTCCAATGCTCTTAGCTGCTCTGGGGTAGGGTTCCACCTTGAACTCACCACAACTGGTGGAGTATTATTGAACTCTCTCTTGCTCTGCTCTGCCGCTGATGCTAAAACAAGAAACCTTTTACATTAATTTGCATATACCATCTCACATGAATATATAAAGACAAAACACTGGATATATACTCAACCACACACACACACACAGAGAGAGAGAGAGAGAGAGGGAGAGGGAAAAACAACATACCCAGATTGTGATATTGTGAAAAGAAATCATTGTCATGAATGAGGCTTAAGCAAGGAGTGTTTGTAGTTGAAGTGTTGATAGGTGAAGTCATTGGCCTAGGCATGAGAGGCCTGAGTTTCCTTCCATTGAATGCATAATCAGCCATGTTGAACTCACCGCCTTCATTGTAACCCACCATCCACATAGCTGGCTGCTATAGTCTTATAATTATCAAAAAGCAAAAGCTAGGTTTTTAATTTGTCACTCTGAGTGTAGCAGTGATGGGCTGATGATAGATGGAAAAGCTTATAAATGGAAGAATGAAGCTACTTGCTATATATAGTATGTAATGAAAATGAAATGAAACATATATAATAATAATAATAATAATAATAATAAAGGGGAATGGAAAGCAAAAGTGAAATGGTGGTGGAGTGCCAGAAATGGAGCAGAAGTTGAGAAAATAAAAGGGGAAAAAATGGAATGAGTGTCTAGTGTTGTTGAGCATGCAAGGTTGGGATGTGCATGAAAAAATGGAAATGCCTAGCTAGTTGAAATGAAAAGTAGACAAGGCTTATATATGGTATAGGTTAATGCTAACAAAGAAGGCCATTGTTGAAAGTGAGTTAGTTGAGCTGAAACTGTGAAGTATTTGTGTCTGAGACATATTCAGAGATGGGGATTGATCACTCTCTCTCTACTCTAGCTAGCATATGAGAAGGAGAGATATAGTCATATAGAGAGATATATAGAGAGAGATATAGAGAGAGAGAGAGAATGGTGTTGGTTTAATATGGGACAAAATGAGGCGGACATGAGGTTGACTAGGCTATTTTGGAGAGAGAGGGTGAAGAGAGAGAGAGAGAGGATGAAGAGACAAAGGCAAAAAAGAAAAGCAAAGAGGGAGAGTCAGTGAGGAAGGAAAAGGAGGAAGCGTGGAATTCTGGGAGATTTTTGGGAGTAGGGAATGAAAAACGACGTGACGATGATGAGTGTTATCATGAGCCTCATCACCCCTTCTCTTTTCCCTCCTCACATTTATTATTCTCTTCATGTCTCGTGCCTTTCACACTAATTCTCAATCCGAACTGCCCCTCTCTCCCTCTCTCCTCCTCCTCCTTCACCCTTAACCTTTTCTTTGTCTATATATTCTACTCTCTACGGACATATTTATTTGTTCTTTCTCAAATCTTAAATTTTCACTTTCACCACATTAATTATATATGTTTTTTTATATATATCAATTGTTATGTAAATAACCAATATAAGCTATGGTTAATTAATAATGGGGTGTATATATATATGTGAGATTGATCTTTTAGCTAGGCTTTGAGTTGTTTTATGTAATTTTGAGCAGTATAGTACCCACATATATATAGTAGCTAGCATCATTGAAATGATAGATTTACAACTATGAGCTGGAGCTAGCAAAATAGAAATTTTACTGTTACCCATTTGGAATCTTCCTTCTATGGTCCAGACCCATTTATTGGATTAAATTGATCATATGGGGGGTTTGTCCAGTGATAAGCAAAATCTTGTCCCATGTCCTCTCTCTCTTTGTGTGTGTCTCTGTGTGGCTTGGTTTGCATCCCCCTCTCTCTCTCTCTCTCTCTCTGTGTGTGTGTGTTTGCCTCTTAGGTATAGCCCCTTGGTCATTATGATGGAATGACTCAATTCTCGAGTACCTTAGGGTGGAACTCTGTCATGGCTGATATACGAATTTGAAAGCTATAATTGATTAATTATTTCTAGCTTTTTGTTGGGGGGAGGGCCTACGTCCTGCAAATTCTGAATACCTACTATTTGCATGTCTGTTATTTATGAGATGTGCATGCAAAAATATGTAATGAAAGTACCATGCAAACTACAGAACAATGCATCCACTATCTACTGTGAGTCTGTAATATATATATATATATATATTGTGCATTTCCCTATTACTGCACTGCCAATAAAAGCCCTAATCACTTGTCATTTCTGGCTACGCAAACCAAACCAAAACCACCCTAGTCAAAATATCACAAGGGTGGCCCCCTAAACTGTAATGTAAGGTTCTTTCTGATCCTTTTTAGGCTTCAGCTGCAATTAGTCAATGGCGTAATTTAGGAGGCATGTGCATGGGAATGTTTTCTTCTTCAAGGATCTCTTGTCTTTTACTACGTTTAAATAATAATAAAACATAGCTCATAACTAACATATCATGAATCTAGCTAAGTAGTCAAGTCCTATTTGATATATTATTTTTCTTTTTCTTTTTTGGGATACTCAATCTACATAATATAATGTTACCCGTGAATCCTGATTCACGTATATAGCTGGGTACCTTTTTTGGTCATGGAGTTATTCCAAGCTTCAAAAGTGTGCTGTGCATTGCAGGGATTAATTTTTCTTCAGTTTTATAGGCCTCTATTTTTTCCCCAAGTCTACAAAATGTGCAGTGTTAAAGAATCAAAACAAATAACGATTAAATTTGATCCAGAAAAAATAAAAAATAACATTAAATGTTTTGGTACATGTGTTGGGAAAAGAGTAGGAAGGTTTAAGTGAAGAAAGGTGAAAGACAAAACATGTTTTTTTTTTTTTTTTTTATTTTGGTGAGCAAACATGTTTACTTTTAGCATAAACTTGGAAGCACGAAAATATGAGGAATTAATTAGCAAAATAACTTTTAATTCTTTGATAATTAGACAAGAGAATCATTTTAAAAGTTAAGCTAAATTCAATTTGTAAAACGTTGTTGCATACATGAGTCCACATTTACCCGCATTGGCATGCATTGTTTTCATAAAAATTCAAGTGACACTGGTCTTAGTCTTATTCAAGAATTTCCCTATTTCCCAAGAGTATAGTAAGACTTCCAATCTTGCAACGACAAAACACGATGAAAGCAATTACACTCGAAGGGACAAGAGTTCAGAGGGGACAGCTAGAGCTTTTTCCCCATAAAGGGCAAAAAGGATTGTAAATATATTATTTACAAAATATGATTTAGGCTGTTTTTCTTTTACTGTGCACTCCAAATATTCCATCTAATTTCTAAGATTTTTTTATATATAAAAAATTATATTTATTTCTCTAAAATTAATCGTTTTAAAACATGCATTTATTACATATATTCTCACTTATATTACATTCCCAGTAACAAATATCGTAATAATTCATTAAACAAACTGTTTATGTTTAGAAGAAGAAAAACTGAAAATAAGACATTCTAAGTTCATTTTTTTATTAAATTACTCTTGAATATTGGTTACGTTAAATTCATCGAATGAGTGTGTTAGATTCAAATGGTAGGATTGCAAGTGAATCGCACCAAATATAAAGGGTTTGTACATTTCATTATTATTATTTTCAAATTATTGCACTGAACATTGGTTAACATAAAATCTGTTAGACGAGTGTTATACACTAAGGGTTGCACGTGACTCCCACATGAATCACACGAAATATAGAAGGCTTGCATATCTCAATATTTTGGTACTTTACAAAATTTATGTCATTGCCCGTGACAAAAACCACTTTCCCCAAAACTTTAGATGATCATATTGCATGATCGGCAAATTAGCTATATGGTACTAATTATAAGACCAAATATTAAATTCCAAAAAAAAAAAAAAAAGCTATATGGTACTAAGACAGGTGATGATGTTTTTTAGCGCAATTTGAGAAATGAGATTGCTAAGTTGTCTTATATAATTAATGGGATTTGCATTTGTCATTTAACATGACACAACAAAGTTTCTTACACACACAACATTTTGTGGGGCCACACTTTTTGAAGAAAAAAGAAGAAAAAAAATTACGGCACGCAAAACGAATCTCTATAACATTACACAATTACTTTTCCTACAACATAACTCTTATAAAACCCATAATGAATTAGATCCTTTCCAAATATTCGATCAAGAACGTTCAGAGAATCACTTTTTACTTATTTTGTGGAATTGTGGAAACATTTTGGTGTGGAATATCTTCAACATCCATGTTGTAAACAAGTAGTTATTGCTGATAATAGAGTGTAATTTATTCAAAACAATGAAGTTCATATTGGATATTAATTATGTAGTTTTTATGTTTATTATGTTTTTAGAGAGGTTGTTAACAGAAGTTGCCAGAACAATGGTACTTGCGGAGGAGTAGCTGAACCCAAAGTTATAATTAGGTTGGTGAAGAGGATCCAATTTAACCAGCTTCCCAGGATATGAGATATATGGGGCTCCCGTCTTTGAATCATTTTATTGACTTTTTTTTTAAACTATATTATATACGACTGATATAAGACAATTTAATTAGCACCTTAAGTATTAATGTTTTATCATAAAAAAACAAAAACAAAAAGTTTGATTATTATAATAACTATTCAGAAAGATATAATGATACATCAAATTTAAACTCTTAAAAAAGAACTTAGTAATCACAATACATTTTTTTTTAACTCTTGTAAATATGTGTGTGCGTGATTCATACTCAACAAACTGTTGATAACAAATAACAATCACCCAACAAACGGTGATGGTATCTCTAATATTTCCATTTTGCAGATACTGCTTCTCTTAGTCCCTTTTTCTTAATTTATTTTAACTTTGGCTTAAAGTAAATTTAGTTTTATTTTAGTGCAAAATTTCTTGTAATTTGTGATTATTTTTTTTATAATTATGTTTGTAATCATTGGGCCAGTCTACATAATTAAGGGCCCGTTTGGAACTTCGAATTGTTTATGGTGGCTATGGCACCGAAGTTTCGCATAGTCATCGATGTTCAGGAACAGAATATCTAAGCTCCATGGATTTCTCAGAAACCTTATTCCTTCTCCTTCTACCAAAGCCATGCATTCCCTTCATCAACATCAACCCAAACAAAAAAACAAACCCAGTGCTCCATTTCGCAGCAACAACAACATGAAGAAACCCATGAAATTGAAGAAGAACAAGAAGAAGAAGAAGAAGAATGATACGAGAGAGTATACGAGGAACCTAATTGGGAAAATTTACAGAACGTTAAAGTTTTCAACTTGGGATTCTGCTCAGCAAGAGCTTGAGAATCTCCCCGTGAAATGGGACTCTTACACGGTGAACCAGGTTCTCAAGTCACACCCTCCAATGGAGAAAGCGTGGTTGTTCTTCAATTGGGCTTCTGGGATCAGAGTTACACAACGATGCTGGATATTTTCGGAGAAGCTGGGAGGGTTTCATCCATGAAACACGTTTTCCAGCAGATGCAGGAGAAGGGGATTAAGATTGATTCTGTTACTTACACTTCCATGATGCATTGGCTATCGAGTTCGGGGAACGTGAATGAAGCAGTGGAGATGTGGGAACAAATGAAATCCAAAGGATGTTCCCCAACTGTTGTTTCTTACACTGCTTATATGAAGATTCTGTTTGACAATCACAGAGCGAAGGAGGCTACTGATGTTTACAAGGAGATGCTTCACTCTGGCTCTGTACCAAATTGTTACACTTACACGATATTAATGGACTATCTTATTGGGTCTGGTTAGTGTGCCTTCAACCTGTTTGTTATGTGGTCTATGAGGGCATTCAGTCCTTGTCTTTGCCAGTTAAATGATATATGGGGAAAATAGGAACAGTGGCCAAAGTGCCACTGTTGGAAAAAAAAAATATCAAAATGTCACGCCAACAGTAAATTTTGTCAAAATGCCATGTGTCATATTTCGTTACACTGTGTAGCGAAATATGTGCACATAATTCGCTACACAGTGTAGCGAAATATGCCATGTCAGAATGCACAGAACCAAAAATGGCACATGTCAGACAGGGAGAATTTCGCTACACTGTGTAGTGAAATTCTTCCTGTTTGACACGTGGCATTTTTTGTTTTGACATAGCATATTTCGCTACACTGTGTAGCGAAATATGCCACGTGGCATTTTGACAAAATTTACTGTTAGCGTAGCATTTTGGTATTTTTTTTTTTTCCAACCGTGGCACTTTGATCACTGTTCCGGAAAAATATATATTCAAGTTGGTGGTTCTTAACAATGGCATAAACGTATAATTTATTATTGGTTCTTTTATCCTTTGGTGATGCTACTATTTTATAACTAAATGAACTTAAAACTCCAGCTGAACTTGTCATGATTCTTTGCTTTTGAGTTTGACACTTTGACCGAAGGATAAGTTTACTTGCGGAAAGCTCAAGCTTAACTAGCCTAATGA